>NC_142317.1:15498125-15807500 GCF_054855325.1 Carica papaya
GTTTCTATAATGGGAAATTAGTTCTTAATTATCCTAAGACCATAATAAAGTAATCTAGAACTTGAAATTGAACAAAAATCGAAGCTAGAGGCTGTAGTTATGACAAGAACAGAAGTTTACCCAAAATAGAGTCGCCTCTGGCGCAATAGAGAAAAATGCCTATGGTTGGTGTTTTGGGAGTTTAATTGTAACACTTCGGGTTCGAAAACTAGGCTCGAAAAGGAGATTTATTTTTCTCTAAATAATAATATATATATTTAAATTTAATTTTTTTTGAAATATATGAATTTTGGATGTTTTTGAAAATAATTAGAAAAAAAGGGACCAAATTGGAAATAAGGGAAGACCCATTTGAAAAGAAATTCAAAAAAGAGGGGTCAATCCACAAAAAAGAAGAAACGGGCCATGTGGATGCCCAATTACAGCCCTGCGAGTCACAGCATACTGCCTGCCGGACACATCGATACAGGCTCCACGCGGGAAGCCACGTTGGCAATCTACGTGCCCAGTTGATCGAACAACTCGGGGCCACTCCTGTGCATGCAAACGGTCCAGATCAGTTTCCCAAATAAGCTCGATCAGATAGCCTGCGCGTCTCCAAATGGACGGCCCAGATTAGCTTCCAAAATAAGGGCGATTAGACGGTTATCATCGCACCATGTGGACCCGCACGAACTACCCAGATTAAAATGTGAGAGGTATTTAAACATCCTTTCAACTGGTCTCCAAACCCTAGTCGCCAGGTTGACTAAAGAAGAGGACAGGTAAGGGGCACTAGAGGGAGCTCAAACGCTAGAGAGCAACGGTGCTACTATGTCAGAAGTCGAACTAATGCTGGTAAACATGATTTTCTTCCCTTTTCTTCATTCCCAATATTTTTATAAATTTCATCTTAGATCTAGCTGGGGGCATTGTAACCCGAGAAGGAGAGACGCGCGCTACGATCAGAAGCCGGACCCAATTTTAGTAAGTCGTTTGTCTTCCTTTCCTCCTTTTCCTCCCGTAGACACTAATAACACGTTATTTTCCTTATTTAGAAAAGAAAGGAGGGAGAAAGAGACGAGTTATGTGAAATTCGAGGGTGGGAATTGCCACAACCGGTGGTTTCAAGGAGTCACACCGCCATCGACCGATTTGGGGTAAGGATGTTCAAACCCTCCCCTCTGTAACGGTTGATCGAAGGTCAACAAAAAAATAAATGAATAAATAAGTAAATAAATATATAATAGTAATAATGATAATAAAAACAATAATAATAAAAATAGTTGGGATAACAATAAAAATAAGGTGATATGAATATAGGTATATGTTCAAATACACCTGATTGTGTTGCGTGTTATTAAAATTAATCTTCAAGATCACGATGGAGCTAACAAGTGCTAATTGTCATTTTGAATTATTCTGTCATTTTCTTAATGTAATTTACACGTACTCATTTGTATATAATTGCCTTATCTTCATTAGTTTATTTTGTTTTGTTTCATATAATATTGTTTTACTATAATATTCTCTATGTTTTATTTCGTTTGAATCAACCTCACTTTATTTGATTCCACTTTACTTTGCATTACTCAAATCTAAGCTAATTTATCTTATTTCATTGTGTTGTATTTTTAAGGTATTCTATTTTACGAGCTACATATTATGGCACTAATATTTTTGGTTACGCATGTAATGATTAAAAATGAAAGATAATATGAGCTTGTTTTGGGAATATGCATACTGCGGGATAGGTTGATGGACAGAAAAAAAATTGGCAATGAGGTAAATTAAATTTTCACCGGATATAAGGAGGGGGAGTATATAGAGTGATCCCTATCGTGGATACGATCCTCAGTCGTACAGGGTTGAAAAATCCCATACCGGATGGAGTTTGAGAGATTGTGAATGGTGTTCGTACTGAATGGGATATGAGGACGGCTGATATAAGCGACACTTATATCGGATGGGGTATGGAGTGACTAGCTTTGGTGGCGCCCACTTATATCGGATGGGGTATGGAGTGACCAGCTTTGGTGGCGCCCACTACCAGACGGGGTGTGAGGACGACCGATAGTTGTGAAAGAAATATAGGTATCTACGATTAGGAAAAACCCCTATGGGGCCCATAGATATTGGTAGACGAAAACAAGATTAGAGGATAGGTAAGGGGATGATTAATAAATTAATAGCATTTTATTATTTTCTTTAACATATCAAGAAATTGCGCATGAAAGTTATATAACGAAAAAGTATGTGAAATTATTTTCCATAAAAAAAAAGGGTGTGACCCCACTAGTATCTGTTTTTTAATACAAAGTAAGTGCTCTTTATCTGTCATTTTATGTTTTCTACAACTCTTTGGTTACTGTTTCAGTGGTAAGGTTTTGACATTCTTATTGAGCTAGTGTTGTTCACCCCTTTCTTATTACCATTTTAAATCAGGACCATTAAGACCAGATCCGGGATAGTGAGAGAATAGATTAGAACATCACCCTTATTTGTCCTATCACATTCAAATCGAGGTTAATCATTATCATAGTAGTTACCTTTAATGTTTAGTTTTAAACATTCCAATAGCCCCTACTTGGGAATTCCTCAGTAAACGTGCAAGGAATGTAATAGTTAAACTTTAAATGCTTTTACTAAATTATAAATTTCAGTTTTAATTATTTTACCATTATTGAGTTATACGGTTGAAACCCCTTATAAGGGTAAGGGTTTATACAGTTAGTATCAGAGTTGCGATCCTCAGAATCATTCCTTACACATAGGGTTAGAGTAAATTTAATGCGACCTGAATCTCAAACCATTGTTGTAAAATATAGGTAAAGAACATGAGGAGAGGAAAACCTCGCTAAATAGAGTAGCCCGAGGGGGATCGCTTCGGGAGGATGTTGATCAGCTCTTCGAGATGCTTGAGAGACTCATTTCTGCCCAGTAGACAAGGGAGGAGAGAAGGAAGTTGCCTGATCCCCCTCCACCCCTGTTAATTATAAGCTATCTCCACATTGAGAGGATTCAGTACCCCTACGGTGTAATCCAGCTCCTCCACAGTACCATCTGACACCGCAACAGTGCAATCTGGTGCCTCCACTGTACAACTTGGTGCCGCAATAGGGCCACCCGGTTCCTCTCCAGCATAATCTTGTTCCCCTCCAGCAGGACCCAGCTCTGCCTATGATGGATCTGGGCTACATCGAGAGATATAAGAGGCTTAACCCATATACTTTTACAAGGACATCCATTTTTGAAGAAGCTGAGTATTAGTTAGTGGAGACAGAGAAGGCTTTCGCGACTCTTGGGGTGATTCCCGAACAGAAGGTTGTCCTTGCCACATATATACTCGTAAGTGAGGCAGACGGTTAGTGGTAACTCAAGCAGGCTACTCTACCCACTCAAGTCACCTGTGAACAGTTTTTGGTAACCTTCAATGCTGAGTATCTTTCAAAACATCTCTGACATATGAAGGAAATAGAGTTTGCTCACCTGGTCCAGGGAGATTTGACAGTATCAAAATATGCTAAAAAATTCCTAGAGTTAGGTTAGTACTCCCCTGAAAGCATGATAGATGAAGGTATGAAGTCAAGAAGGTTTGAATGGGGTCTTTGTCCTGAGATCAGACAACAGTTATATGTGTTTGAGCTTGACACTTACTCGGCAGTCTTGGCCAAGACACAGTTAATTGAGAGGAACTTCTGTGTCTTCCCCTTATAGTGGGCAACTCTAGGCCCTCGGTCCTGCACCACAGACTAACACCTACTGCACCAAACTAACAAAATAAGAGACCAAGGCCCGCACCTTAGGTTCCTCCCCAGGCCTCGATAGTAGAACACGATAAGAATTGCTAGGACTATGGAAAAGATCATGGAAACTAACCATGTTATCGTCTCAATAGCACTTGTCGCATATGCGAGAGTGTCTAACACTACACGAGAGAGTGGCTGAGGAATCAGAATCGAACCAGATCCGCAGTCTAGGGTAGAGTCTACATGCTCACCTAGCAAGAAGCCGAAGCCAACCCATATGTGATACAGGGCACGTATACTATCTGCGAACACCCTGCACATGTTTTGATTGATACTGGTGCTTCACATTCTTTTGTTTCATATGTTTTTATTCAAAATTTAAATGTGTTACCTGAATGCCTTAATTTTGTATTGTTGGTGTCTACACTTGGGAACAGAACATTACTGGAGAATGTTATATACAAATCTTATATCATAGAGATAACAGGTAGGGAATTAAGCATGGATCTAATAGCACTTGATACAAGGGATTTCGATATAATTATGAGGATGAACTGGTTAGCAGCGTATCACGCTACTGTGGATTGTTATCACAAGAAGTTTGTATTCAACATTCCTAACAAAGAGTCTTTCACTAATTAATAAAATTCTAGATATTATTGACACATAGTGACTGTATTGTTTATCAAATGCCTTTAACTTAACTATTCTTTTCCATGTTAGGCAAACCTAAGGAAGAGATTTGCACTCAAGATATTCCTGTAGTTTGAAACTTCCCAGATGTATTCCTTGATGAATTATTAGGATTGCTAGTAGATCGATAAGTTGAATTCGCTGTTGATCTTCAGCCTAGCACCCAACCCATCTTGGTCGCCCCATACCGAATGATCGTGTGGAAATAGAAGAAGTGAAAAAATAGATCAAGGAGTTACAGGATGATGGGTTCATCCAACATAGTATATTCCCTTGGGGTGCCAGAGTTACGTCGCAAGAAAGAGTGATAGGTTTTTTAGATTGTGTATAGACTACAAAGAACTAAAAAAGTCACAATTAAGAACAAGTACCCCCTTCCCAAGATTGGTGATCTTTTTGATCAGTTACAGGGTGCTCAGATTTTTTCAAGATCGACCTACCCTTAGGATAACATTAGGAAAAGATCAAGACAGAAGACATTCCTAAGACGGCCTCTAGGACCTGGTATGGGCGTTATGAGTTCCTTGTTATGTCGTTTGAATTGACTAATGAGTCTATAATTTTTATGAATTTGATGAACAGGATCTTTAGGCCATTCTTGGACTAATTTGTCATTGTTTTCATTAATGATATCCTCGTTTACTCTAAGAGCAGAGAGGAACATGCCCAATGTCTGACTAAAGTGTTACAGGTTCTCAGGGAAAAGAAATTATGCAAAGTTGAGTAAGTGTAGATTTTTGCTTGAGCAGACTTCCTTCTTAGGACACATCATATTGAAGGATGGATGTTTGTAAATCTTAACAAGATTGATACAGTGATGGGTTAGAAGTAGTTGACGTCAATCAAGGAAATTAAAAGCTTCTTGAGTATGACAGGTTATTATCACAGGTTTGTAGAAGGGTTTTCAAGTATAACAGCCTCCCTGAGATGACTCATGAAAACAAATGTTAAGTTTGAGCGGAATGAGAAATATGAAAAGAGCTTTATAGAACTTAAGAAATAACTGACAACTGTATTAGTGTTGGCTCTACCAAATGGAATAAGTGGGTATACAGTATACAATGACGTGTCCAGCAAGAGTTGGGTTGTGTTTTGATGCAGCACGAAAAAGTCATAGTTTATGGGTCTAGGCAGTTGAAAGTTGATGAAAAGAATCACCCCACTCATAATTTAGAGCTTATCACCATTATCCATGCCTTCAAGACCTGACACTATTACTTGTCTAGGGAAACATTTGAAATCTATATAAACTAAAAGAGTTTAAAACATATATTCACCCAGAAGGACATCAACATGAGTTAGAGGTGTTAGATAAAACTCCTCAAGAATTATGATTGTAAGATCTTGTACCACCCGAGTAAGGGTGATGTGGTATTTGATGCCCTCAGTAGGAAGAATGTAGGTATGTTAGCTCACATAATGATCTCTGAGTACAGGATGATAAAGGCAATACAACAGATACTACTTCAAGACTTGAAAAGGGCCACATATCTAGCTCACTTAGCAGTCCAACCTGAGTTAATCTAGAGAATAAGTGATGCGGAACCCCAAGACCCTTGCTTGAACCTTAGAACTCTTCAATTGGTCTATAATAGAATTTAGATCACAAGTAAAAAAGAATCAAATTTGTTCAATCACCCAAATGGTAAAAGTCAAATAGAACCCAAGAAAGATAAATGATATCCCTTGAACCCAATCTAAACAAGCACCAAGAACAATTGAAATAGGAAATCAAAATTGAAATACAAGTGATAACAATTGTATTCTAAATCTACACCTTATGCATAAAGTGAAAAGAAAGCCACCTTATTCTAAATCTACACCTTATTCTAAATCAATTCTGAAATATTTGATTACAACTCTTGATGTCCACAAAGAAGAGTTCCTTTAGTATTTATAGCCAAAGAAATCAATGATAAGTTACAGTACAATAACTACAATTATCCCACAATAACTAGGCTAATTATGTGATAATTACAATTGTAACTCCAACAATAACTAGACTAATTATAGGCATGTAATTGTTATGTAACTCCTTGTAACTCCAATCTTCTTAACCAACACCACTAATTATTTGTGGCATCATATAGTTATGGACTCATTCTTGTAATAACACTAAGACAAGACTTAAGCCCAAAATGAGTTACACTTGACTATATGGGCTTAATTAACTCAAACTAAAATAAAACAATCCAAAATACTTAAAACAACTCAACTAATCCATCCCATATACAAGGCTTGTTCACTCATTACCAATAAGACTCAAACAAGCCCAAATTATCTCATATAATTTAAACCCAATTAAATTTACGAATTTGGGTTGTTCAAAAATCTCATATTTGAACTTTTCACAATTGGCCAGGCCATCATCCACATGTTTTTGAGTGAAAACTTGGAGCAACTCTTTAAGCTTCTTTGCTTTTGATCTTGTTACTGGTCTGTTGAAACTTTTCAGATTTTAAACTCTATTTGTGTTTACGTCATTTGAAATTTGCTCTAAGTCACATTTTGATGCTCTTTGAGTATCTTGAGTGTTTTTAGCCTTGTTTGCATCAATAAGGGAGGCTCAACTGCACGATTCCATTCCACCAGCTATTAGAAGGGATACAGAACATGGTTTGAATTCAGAGTTTCGAGTCTCTACAGATAGGTTACTTAGATTTCAGGATAGTTTGTGTGTTCCTAGTGATAGTGAGTTGAAGAGAGATATGATGATAGAGACTCATAGTTCGAAGTTCACTATGTACCCAAAAACTACCAAGATGTACCAAAGCATACGACCCCAATTTTGGTAGAGCGGGATGAAAATGGATATTGCTAACTTCATCTCCAAATGCCTCACACGCCAATAGGTTAAGGTAAAGCATCAATATTCAGGTGGGCTACTTCAGCTGCTACCAATTCCAGAATGAAAATGGGAAAATATCACCATAGACTTTGTAATAAGATTGCCCAAGGCACCTTCGGAACACAATGTGATCGAGTAATTATTGATCGATTTACTAAGTCCTCCCATTTCCTAATTATCCAAAAAAAATTCTTTAGACAAGCTAGTTAGAATTTATATTCGGGAGATAGTCAGATTGCATGGAGTTCTAGTGATAATGGTATCAGACAGGGACCCAAGGTTTACCTCTAGGTTTTGAACAAGCCTTCAACTAGTAATGGGAACGAAATTATCTCTTAGTACAACATTCCACCATAAGATAGATGGATAATCAGAATGAACTATCTACACACTAGAGGATATGCTTAGGGCTTGTGTTGTAGATTTCAGAGGACACTGAGATGATCACCTACCCATGGTAGAGTTCGCTTACAATAACAGTTATCAGGCAAATATCGGTATGACTCCGTATGAAGCATTGTATGGTCGAGCCTGTAAATCACCAATATATTGGGAGGATGTAGGTGACAGAAAATTGATTGGCCTAGATTTTGTAGATGAAACAATAATGAAGATTGCCAAAATCAGGAAAAATATTTAAACGACCCAGAATAGATAGAAGAGTTATGCAGACACTTGAAGAAGAGATTTTAAATTTGAGAAAGACGTTCGACTGTTCCTTAAACTCACCCCTGCTTAAAGGCATCACCAGGTTTGAAAGGAGGGGAAAATTGAATCCTCAGCTCATCGGACCCTTTGAGATCTTTGATAGAATTGGAATATCCATTTATAAATTGAAACTGTCTCCAGAACTATCCAAAGTCCATAGCGTTTTTCATGCGTCGATGTTGTGCAAGTATAATCCTTACCCTTCGAATGTTTTATATTACAATACCACTTCCACTTAAGGAGGACTTATCTTTTGAGGAGGTACCTGTCAGCATTTTGGATCGAAAAAGCAGGGTGCTTTGCAACAGAGAAATCCTTTTCATCAAGTAAAATCATTCGCAAGACGAGTCCACTAAGAGTTAGAATCAGACTTTAGGGCTAAGTATCCCCAATTATTTGACTAGGGGACAACAATTTGAGGGACCAAATTTTCCTTAGGAAGGGAGAGTTGTAACACCTCGAGTATGAAAACTAGGCTCGAAACAAGGAGATTTATTTTTCTTTAAATAATAATAATATATAGATTTAAATTTAATTATTTTTCCTTGAAATATATGAATTTTAGATGTCTTTAAAAATAATTAAAAAAGGGTCAAATTAGAAATAAGGGATGACCCATTTAAAAAGAAATTCAAAAAGGAGGGGTTGATCCGCAAAAAAAGAAGAAACAACCCACGTGGATGCCCAATTAGCAGCTCGACAAGTCGCAGCAAGCCGTGTGACGGACACACTCATATTGGCTCCACGAGGAAGCCACATTGGCCAACCGCATGCCCAGCCGATCGAACGGCTTAGGGCCACTCCCACTTGTGCGGATCGCCCAGATCAGCTTCCCAAATAAGCACGATCGAATGACTATCATCGTACCACGTGGACCTGCACGAATGGCCTAGATTAAAAGGTGAAAAGTATTTAAACCTCATTTCAGTCGATCTCCAAACCATAGCCACTAGGTCAATTGGAGAAGAGAACGAGCAGGGGGTGCCGAAGGGAGATCAGTTGCTGGAGAGTGATGGTGTCGTTGTGCCGGAAGTCGAATTAACACCAATAAGCACGATTTTCTTCCCTTTTCTTCATTCCCAATCTTTCTTTTTATATATTTCATTTTAAATCCACTCGAGAGCACCGTAAGCTGAGTAGGAGAGACGCACGCCATGACTGAAAGCCAGACCCAATTTCGGTAAACCGTTTGCCTTTCTTTCCTCCTTTTCCTCTCGTAGACACTAATAACACGTTATTTTCCTTGTTTAACAAAGAAAGGAGAGAGAAGGATAGGAGATAGCTGAAAGCCGAGGGTGGGAATCGTCGTGATCGGTGGTTTCAAAGAGCCACGCCGCTGCCGGCCGATATGTGGTAAGGATGTCCAAACCCTCCCCTCTGTAACGGTTGACCAAAGGTCAACAAAAAAGATAAATGAATGAATAAGTAAATAAATATATAATAATAATAATGATCATAATAACAATAATAATAATAATAGTTAGGATAGCAATAAAAATAAGGTGGTATGTATATAGGTATATGTTCAAAAACACCTAACTGTGTCGCGTGTTATTAAAATTAATCTTCAAGGTCATGATGGAGCTAACAACTATTGATTGTCATTCTGAATTATTATGTCATTTTCTTAATGTAATTTACACGTATTCTTATGTATATAATAGCCTTATCTTCATTTGTTTGTTTTGTTTTGCTTCATATAATGTTATTTTACTAGAATATTTTATATGTTTTATTTCATCTGAATCAACCTCACTTTATTTCGTTCCACTTTACTTTGTATTACTCGAATCTAAGCTAATTTATCTTATTTCATCGTGTTGTATTTTTAAGGTATTCTATTTTAAGGGCTACGTATTTTGGCACTCATATTTATGTTTGTGCATGCAATGATTAAAAATGGGTATGAGCTTGTTTTTGGAATATGCATACTACGGGACAGGTTTGTGGATAAAAATAAAAATTGACAATGAGATAAATTAAATTGTCGCTGGATATCAGGAGGGGGAGTATATAGGGTGATCCCTATTATGGATACAATCTTCAGTTGTACAGGACTGGAAAGTTCCATACCAGACAGAGTTTGGGAGATTATAAATTGCACCCATACCAGACGGGGTATGGGGACGGTCGATACAAACGACACTCATATCGGACGGGGTATGGAGTGACTGGCTCTAGTGATGCCCACTACCAGACGAGGTATGGGGACAGTTGATAATTATGAAAGAAATATAAGTATCCACAAGTAGGAGGAACCCCTATGGAGCCCATAGATACATGTGTTTGAAGATGGGTAAGGGGATGATTAACAAATGAATAACATTTTACTGTATTCTTGAACATATCAAAAAATTGTGCATGAAAGTTATCTAATGAAAAAGTATGTGATAAACTGTTTTCCATAAAGAGAAAGGGTGCGACCGCATCAATATGTGTTTTTTAATGCAAAGTAGTGCTCAATCGATCATTTTATATTTTTTACAACCCTTCAGTTATTGTTTCGGTAGTAAGGTTTTAGCATTCTTATTAAGTTAGTATTGCTCACCTCCTTCTTATTATCATTTCAGATCATGATGATCAAGACTAGATCCAGAACAGTGAGAGAATATATTAGAACATCACCCTTATTTGTCCTGTCGCATTTGAATCGAGGTTAATCATTATCGTAGTAGTTACCTTTAATGTTTAGTTCTAAACATTCTAGTAGCTCATACTTGGGCATTCTTTAGTAAACGTGCAAGAAATGTAATATTTAAACTTTAAATGTTTCCACTAAATTATAAATTTCAGTTTTAATTATTTTACCATAACTGAGTTATACGGTCGAAACCCCTGATAAGGGTTAGGGCTTTTACATTAATTCTTTGAAAGGGACCGTGAGAAGCTAAAAGAAGAAGAGATAAGGTACTAGAAAAGAGAAAAGCTTACCTAGAGGCAAAATAAGGTTGGATTTCTCTTGGTAGAGACGCACGCACACTCCCTCAATTTTTTTGGTTTTTGTTTCTCTCTATAGATTTCTCTAAATTCCTCTTGGTTTTCGTTCCTTAATTCAACTATCTCTTTTTTTCTTTCTTTTAGACGAAGATAAAGGAATGAGAATGGGATTAAAAAGCCTTTTAAACTTGAACACCCATCTAATTGTTTTCCTTGGTGCACATGCACAAACTTTAAACTCGAACACCCATCCAATTTTTTTCCTTGGTGCACATGCACAAACTGTGTCCTTGCTACAATTTTGAAGCAACTAGTTGAAGGAGAATGAATGGTTGATTGGATAGTTGGCTGGCATTTAGCTATAGCAGCCATCATCACATCTGATCTCCCTCAAGCGGTGGGATCAGCTGCCACCTCTTCACTCAAAAGTGTTTTTTATTCTTTTCAATGATCTTTTTCCTTTTTTTATTTAATTTAAACTTAATTAGTTTTAAGGTACCATTTAAATTGAAATAAAACAAAATTTATAAATACTTTATTTTATTAATTTTACAAAGCTTATATACATTGTGGATGTTACACCATCCTTTACCCTAACACAATGTTAATTATGAAAATTACATCAATAATAAAATTTTAATAATCAAGTTATTACTAAAATAATTTGTCATTTTATAATAACAAGTGTTTGTTTTAAACATGAGTTATATTACTACCAAATACGTAATTATCCCATTTTACTAGTCGTAATCTCTGCTCCGTTTTCTCTATACGCTAGGTTCGAAAACCTGCAGCTCCGATCCAGTCTCCGGTCCTACTTTATCTGTAATTGATAGGAAATTAGTACATACAACTCAACACAGTAAATTTAAATCACAAATATAGCATGAAAATCCAATTAAAAGCCCATCTTCTATATTTTCCCCTCCCATTACATTCATCATGCCTTCTTTTCTACCCACAATCCCCCACTACTACTCATCTAACTCTGCCATAACTACCACATCTTCTTAATGATAAATTGTCAACTATACTAAGTGTAGTCACCCCATAATACCATCCCCTCGGCTCTAACTGGGCCACTCACCCACACTGTTACCCGCCCATCCGTCATCAATATCGGTGACTCCTTTTTCTTTTCCACCACTCAACCCCTAGTTGGCCACCCACACACACACTGTTACTATTTCCTTTCATCACCAACATCGACAACTCATATCGTTACCAATCTGGCAACTCAATATCGGTGACTCCTTTTTCTTTTCCACCACTCAACCCCTAGTTGGCCACCCACACACACACTGTTACTATTTCCTTTCATCACCAACATCGACAACTCATATCGTTACCAATCTGGCAACTCTCAGGCATCACTAATATCGGCGATCGACTTACCCTTTTTAAGTGACAACAACCAATATCAGCGTCCCAACCTCGACCATGACTAATGCAACCTCACCCCATCCATACTCAATACACCACACATACATGTATATTTAACCCACACGCCAGTCATTCCAACTTCAATTACTTCCAAACAATCAATATTTCCATTCAGTTTTCAAATTTACACGCATATTTACATAGCACACACAAATACACATACATACACACAACCTGTACATGCACATGCTCACTATTCCCTAACCTTCTTCCTAATCCCCTTTTTCTTTCGCTCACTTCACCCCTCACCACACCTGTAACTGTAACTCTTTTCAACCACTCCCTCTCTTCCCTCATCTATGTGTTCTTCGTCGCACAGCACTCTTCTCTCTATCATTATCACCCACTTTGTGCCCTACACAACCATCAACAGTCGTTCTCCCTTCTTGCCTCCCACTCTCTCTCGGCATTCTGCCTCTCATTCTCCTGTATGTATTCTGTTTCTCCCGACTCACCCTTCCCATACTAGTTCACCTCTCCTCCCCACAGATTCCCTTACACTTCTTCACTCACTATCTTTCTCCCACTTTTAGTAACAGAAACTCTTCCTTCACTATCTTATTCCTTTCATTCTCAACTTCCTCTTCTAGTTCCTTACACTGTCTCGACAACACATTTCTGTACCTATTGACCTCTCCTCCCACTACTTCCTCTACTTCTCTTCACTCACAATCCTAATCAAACCTTTTTGTCACTTACCACCTCTTTTCACTCTCCTATTCCATCAAGCACCTCTTTCCTATTTCAATTTCTATCTAGATATCGTTTCAAAATTTGTAGAATCAAATTCGCATTACACCATTATCCTATGTTTGAAATTTAAATTCACCATACCTCTGGTCTCCATTGTTTTTCGTACCACCGTAGCTCACTCCGTCGCCTTACTCATCTCCTCCTTCTCTCGCTCTCTCTTCTCGTCCTTTCCTTCTCCGACTTCTCTCTCTCTCGAATCTTCTATCACCAGCCTCCTCCTTACCTTTCCAGTTCTCCCTTTTCTTTCCTCTTCTGTTTTTTTTTTCTTTTTTTTTCTTTTTCTTCCTCTTTTTTATACCTCACCTACTACTCATCCTGGCCGTCCATCCCATCCCACCATCTACACTCATCCCAACCGTCTATTCCCTTTCAAAAACCACACCTATCCTAGCCGTCCATCCCATCTCCCAAACGACACCGTTCACCCCTCTCCCTCTCCCATATATACATATATTATTATTATTATTATTATTACTAATTTTTTTTCCAACCCAAAACTCAGTTACTATATTATTCCTCCCTTTATAATAAATTTGGTCCCTCAAATTTCGTTATATTACCTCAAAGAGATGCGGATAATTACTTCTCATCTCGTCCTTTTGTGTTCATGCTGCTTCCTCATCTATGTGATGTTGCCATTGTATCTTCACCATAGGTATTATCGTACTTCTCAATTTCCTTTCTTGTCGCTCGAGAACCTAGATCAGTTCCTCTTTATAGGTTAAATCCTTCCCAATGGCAACGATTCGTACTGTATAATATGTTTCATATCCGCGTGATATTTTCGTAGCATAGATATGTGAAATACATTGTGAACCCCACTATACTGAGGAGGAAGTGTTATCTGGTACACAACCATACCCACCTACCTTCTCGAGAATCTCAGAAAGCCCTATGAAGCGTGGACTTAACTTCCCTTTCTTCCCAAACCTTAACAAACCCTTCATTTGGGATACCTTTAGAAACACATGATCCCCTACTTTAAAGCTCAAATCTCTCATGCGATTGTCTGCGTATCCCTTTTGTCTACTTTGGGCATCTTACAAATTCCTTTGTATTACTGACACCTTAACCGTAGTTTCTTTCACTAATTCAGGCCCTAACAAATTATCTCTTTCCAACTTCCTCCCAACACACTGGCGATCTGCAAGGCCTACCGTACAGAGCCTCGTAAGGAGCCATCCCGATGCTAGTATGGTGACTATTATTATAGGTGAACTCCATCAAAGATAGCATATCTTCCTAATCGGAACCCTATGTCGATAACACATGCCTGCAACATGTCCTCCAATACCTGTATAGTTCTCTCCGTTTACCCATCCGTTTGTGGATGAAAAGCTGTACTAAAACTCAACTTGGTACCCAATGCCTGTTGTAAACTTCCCCCAAACCTAGAGGTGAATCGAAAATCTCGAATTGAAACAATTGATACGGGAATACCGTGTAATCTTACCACTTCCTTGATATACAACCTAGCCAACTGTTCCACTGAATCAGTCACCCTTATTGCTAAGAAAGAAAAGATTAAGTTAAACAATTAATTACCACCCAGATACTATCGTGCTTCTTGCGATTCCTTGGCAATCTGGTCACAAAATCTATGGAGACATCTTCCCACTTTCACTCGGGTATGGATAAAGGTTGTAATAAACCCCTAGGCCTCTGATGTTTCGCTTTCACTTGCTGACATGTCAAACATCTCGACACATACTCGACCACATCTCTTTTCATACCCCTCCACCAGAAACTTTTCTGATAGTTCTTGTACATCCTAGTACTCCCTAGATGTATGGCAAATTTGGTGTTATGAGCCTCACTGAGTACTTTTTCACGTATTGCACGATCATTGGGAACACACATTCTGGTTCAAAATCTGAGTAACCTGTCACTCTGTACATTAGTATTTCTCTTAGTTTTCTTTGATACCAACTGTAACGCCCCATTTTTTTTTCTTCAGCGACATTATCTCAATCATATTTAACATGCAGGACACACATATCCCAGTCCATCAACCAATTCAATCATACACAAAGAAAATACTGAAAACCAATTGCTCAATTTCTAAAAATTTTTCAACTATAGATTCATCAATATAGTAGCGTACGAATTTCACAAATCTCTATTTTTAAACATGAGTTACATTGCTACCAAATACATAATTATTCTATTTTACTAGTCGTAATCTCTGCTCCATTTCCTCTATACGCTAGGTTCAGAAACCCGCATCTCCGATCCAGTCTCCAGTCCTACTTTATGTGTAATTGATAGGGAATGAGTACATACAACTCAGTACAGTAAATTTAAATCACAAATATAGCATGAAAATCTAATTAAAAGCCCATTCTTTTATGTTTTCCCCTCCCGTTGCATTGGTCATACCTTTTTTTCTAACCCACAATCCCCCACTACTACTCATCTAACTCTACTATAACTACCATCCCCTCGGCCCTAATCTGACCACTCACCCACATTGTTACCCCCCCATTTGTCACCAATATCGGTGACCCCTTTTTCTTTTCCACCACTCGACCCCTAGCTGGCCACCCACACACACACCGTTACTGTTTTCTTTCATCACCAACATCGGCAACTCATCTCGTTACCAATCTGACAACTCCCAGGCATCACCAATATTGGTGATCGACTTACCTTTTTTAAGTGACAACAACCAATATCGGCGTCCCAATCTCAACAACCACTAATGCAACCTCACCCTGTCCATACTCAATACACCACACATACATGCATACTTAACCCACACGCCATTCATTCCAACTTCAATTACTGCCAAACAATTAACATTTCCATACAGTTTTCAAATTTACAAGCATATTTACTAGCACACACAAGTACACTCACACACAACCCGTACATGCACACGCTCACTGTTGTCTAACCTTCTTCCCAATCCCCTTTCTCTTCCGCTCAGTTTACCCCTCACCACACCTGCAACTGTAACTCTTTCCAACCACTCCCGCTCTCATTCCCTCTCTTCCCTCATCTCTGTGTTCCTCGTCTCATAGCACTCTTCTTTCTATCATTATCACCCACTCTGTGCCCTACACGACCATCAGCAGTCGTTCTCCCTTCCTGCCTCCCTCTCTTTCTCGGCATTTCACCTCCCATTCTCCTGTATGTATTATGTTTCTCCCGACTCACCCTTCTCGTACCAGTTCACCTCTTCTCCCCATGGATTCCCTAACACCTCTTCACTCAATCGTCCTCCTCCCACTTTCTAGTAACAGAAATTCTTTCTTCACTCTCCTATTCCTTCCGTCCTCTACTTCCTCTTCTAGTTTCTTACACTGTCTCGACAACACATTTTCGTACCTATTGAGCTCTCCTCCCACGGCTTCTTCTACTTCTCTTCACTCATAATACTAATCAAACCTTTCCGTCACTTACCACGTCTCTCCGCTCTCCTATACCATCAAGCACCTATTTCCTATTTTAATTTCCTTCACTGTCTAGACATTGTTTCAAAATTTGCAAAATCAAATATGCATTACACCATCATCCTATGTTTGAAATTTAAATTCACCATACCTCCGATCTCCATCATTTTCCGCACCTCCGTAACTCACTCCGTCGCCTTACTCTTCTCCTCCTTCCCCCGCTCTCTCTTCTTGTCCCTTCCCTCTCCGACTTCTCTCTCTCTTGAATCTTCTATCACCAGCCTTCTTCTTCCCTTTCTGGTTCTCCCTTTTCTTTCCTCTTCTGTTTTTTCTTTTCTTTTTTTTTTCTTTTTCTTCCTCCTTTTTACACCCTTACTACTCATCCTGGCTGTCCATCCCATCCCACCATCTACACTCATCCAGCCGTCTATTCCCTCTCACAAACCACACCTATCCTAGTCGTCCATCCCATCTCCCAAAAGACACCGTTCACCCCTCTCCCTCTCCCATATATATATATATATACACACATATATATTATTATTATTATTACCATTTTTTTTTCCAATCCAAACTTCAGTTACTACAATATTTAATTTATATTTTTTAAAAGTTATATAATTAATTATTATATTTAGATTTTAGATCCCTTGAGCAACGCTAAGATCTCAAAATTTTATTGAAATCCTGAAATTCGTTTAAGAGTAATTGATTGATTTGGGTATTATTTTCTTTTTGGTTTATTATCTTTAAAATGGATTGTTTATATTTATCTTACAAACTAATTGTAATTATAATTGAATTTGATCTGTGTTGACAATGGTAACATATTTAAATTTTCTAAAGTGAGGATAAATAATAAATTCTCAATGAAATTAGTTAATTTTATTATCATTATTATATTTAAATAAATAATTTAAGAGCTATAAGTTACTAATTTGATAACAATACTAATAATAGAGGTCTATTTTTATTTTATTTAAAATAAAAAATAAACTTTATAGAACAGTACTAATACTGTGGGTTCTATTTTTCTTGTAATTTTATAATTTTTTTTATAAAAAAAATCACAAATAACACAAAAACTTTTAAGATCTTAATATAATTACAATTGGGTCCACAGATTTAAAAATAATATAATTTATATTATTTCTACAAGATAAAAATAAAATTTAATTTAGCATATCATTAGGAGCTTAGAACCAGATAAGAGCCAGTAGATTACGTTTCCTAAATAATAATTCTTCAACCTTTTTACTTCTTTTTATAAATACATTATAGCTTTGGTACATGCTTTTTTAAAAAAAATTAAAATGCATGAATTTATTAATTATGTAATACAGTACATTAAATAATACAATATGCAAATGATACTACAGAAGAATTAAATTTATTTGATTCGAACTAACAACATTTTATAAATTAGGTGATATGTAAACAGAAATTAATACAACTTTTAAATAAAAATATATTGAAATATAATTAGATTCAAACTTCCTTAATCTTATAGAGAAAGAAACATATTAATATTAAATTTATTGAATAGATTGCGGTGCTTTGAATGTGGTTAGAAAAAAAATTAGGCAATTTGGAAGAGTTTTAGTTTGACAAGTTTGCATAAATTTGCCCTGTAAGTAGCACCTATATATATACATATATATCCGTTGGTATTACCATGAAATTATATCTTATCCCTTCTCTTCCACTTGTTTAATTTCTCATCTCTCAAATATTTGGCCATGGCTACATCAGGTTTATTCCGAGCTTTCTTTCGTTCATGTTTAATTTTATGAGTAATTTTTTAAAGAATATAAATAAATAAACATGTAGATATTATTACTATTATTTTTAATATAGGTTTAAATTAGATTATTATGTTCCAATCTATTTTGATTTTATTTTAACTGAAATAAGTTATAAAATTAAATTTATAGAAATTTTCATGCGATTTTATATAAGTTTGATTTTTCAGCTGCTGAGATAGGTGTCTGCTATGGAAGAATGGGTAACAACCTTCCATCACCATCAGAAGTCGTTGCTCTTTACAACCAGAGAAACATTCGTCGGATGAGAATCTACAGTCCTGACCATGGGGTCCTTCAAGCTTTGAGGGGTTCAAATATTGAAGTTATACTCGGTCTCCCCAATCCTGATCTTCAACAAATCGCTTCTGGTCAAGCTGTCGCTGATGCTTGGATCCAAACCAACGTCAGAAACTTTTATGATGTTCGTTTCCGATATATCACCGTTGGCAATGAAGTCCAGCCTTCTGATTTCTTCGCACAGTTCCTTGTCCCTGCAATGGAGAATATTCAGCGTGCACTTGCAAATGCTGGCCTTATTAACCGAATCAAAGTCTCCTCCGCCATTGACACTGGAACGCTCGCCGTCTCTTATCCACCATCAAAGGGTTTGTTTAAAGACAACTTTAGGCCAATTCTTGACCCCCTTGTTCGCTTCTTAGTTAATAATCAGTTGCCGTTACTAGTTAATCTCTATCCTTACTTCAGTTTTATTAATAACATGAGAGATATTCGTCTTGATTACGCGCTCTTCACGGCCCCGGATGTAGTTGTCTATGACCCACCGTTGAAATACCAGAATCTGTTCGATGCAATTCATGACTCTGTAGTAGCAGCGCTTGAGAAAATTGGTGGAGGCTCCCTGGAGATTGTGGTTTCGGAGAGTGGTTGGCCATCGGCTGGCGGGACAGCAACGAGCATGGACAATGCGAGAACTTACAACAACAATTTAATTCAGCATGTGAAGCGAGGAACGCCTAAGAGGGCAAGGCCGATCGAGACTTATATTTTCGCCATGTTTGATGAAAATCATAAGAATCCTGAATTTGAGAAGTTCTTTGGACTTTTCGCGCCAAACAAGCAGCCTAAATATGCAGTCAACTTCAACTGATCATCATTATCCATCCATATATACACATGTATTACTAAATCCAAAATAAAAAATTACTCAGTATATGTAAGTCTCTCAAGAAAAGTCATCTTTTTAGTATAATTAAGAAAAAAAATTATCGAAATAAAACCCTAGAGGATTTATAATGTTTGTTAATACAATATGTTTATATGTAATGAAAAATATATATTATATACTTATCTAAGGGCAAATAATACGGGTATTTGCAACTTACAGACATTTACAATTTATGAATTAAGTGAATTTTAAAAACAATATTTGTTTAAAATTGAGACATCTCAACACTTAACAGGGCAATAATGTCAGCACACAATTATTGAATAATATTTACATAATTCAATTAACAATTAAAAGGTTGTAGAAATATTATTGTACATCCCTTTATTCAAAATACCAATTGATGAGGCTTTGAGAGTCTGAACAAGTTTACAAAATTATTTCAAATAACATTCTAATTATACTTAAGCTCCTAGCCTTCAAAATATCCTGGTTTTCTTTTTGGTTATATTCTTGGTCCTAATCTTAAAATATCATGGTTATCTTCATTTAAGATTAGGACCCAAGAACATTATTGACCTAGATGATTTATTTTATTAATTTATTAATAAGTAGTTATTTATATGTTTGATTTCATTTAAATTTAAAAATATTTCAGATTTCTTAGGTCCTTGATTTGAAATTTCATGTTCATCTCAAAATTTAGTCCACTGATCAATCTAATATTGTTTCCAACAATGATTTTGCCATTCATGTATAAAAGCAACAATTGAATTCTTCTTCATTTGCCTGTGCAAACATACAATAATATGCCTTTGATTGTATGAAACCATGTTAAAGATAAAACTTGAGAGTTTTGTATATCATTGCTTAGAGGCTTACTTGAGTTGTAAATGATCTTCAACAGCTTATATACTTTTCTTCGATCTTTATTTAGATAATCTGGAGGAAGTTCCATTTAAACCTCATCTTCTAAATCACCATACAAGAAGACATTGTTGACATCCAGTTGATGGAGATGTCATCCTTTAATGGATGCTAATGATAGGAGCAATCTAACTGAAGTGGTTTTAATTATAGGTGAAAATGTGTCATGTTAATACTACTCTTTTTCTGTGTAAACCTTTTGGCAGTGAGTCTTGTTTTGTATCTTTCAACAATTACATCAACATTAAACTTTAGATTATACACCAATTTATACCCTATAACCATATCTCTATATGTCGAATTTGTAAAGATCCAAGTTTCATTCTATTTAAAGCTTTAATATCTTCTTTAATCACTTCCACCCATTCAAGGTTTTTGCAAGCTTCTTGATGTGTCTAGTTCTTTGTGTGAATCAACAACAAATATATAGACCTTGTGTCTTTTGCTGATAGCCTTACAGGAAATAGTGGAGGCTATACAACTCTGCCTCTCATGATATATATATATTTTTGAGGTGATTATGTTGTTGAATGAGCTTTAAGCTTATTCACACACAAAGTGTTTTAGATAGGAATGATATCTTATACTTTTCATCGAGTTTCTTATTGAATATGAGGAATTTGTGCAATTAGAGTGCTCGATGTTATAGCCTCCCTCCACCATGGCTTCATCCATCACTTCTTCTTCTGACTAGTTTGTTGGAGATGAGGACCTCAATTCCATGTCATTATTAAGATGACATTGAGTATCTGGTCCTATAAATTCAAAATCAATTATTTTATCTATATTCTCCAAAATCCTTGTATTTTGTAGGTCTTTCAAATGGCTATGATCTGCACTATTGGTATGAATATTTTAAGGGAAAATGTCCTTATGAAATACCACATCGCTTGAGACAATGACTTTTTTTATCTCTATAACTAGTAACTTCCTTAATCCCAAAGGGGTAACCCAGAATACACGTTTCCTTGCTCTTGGGTTAAACTTGTGTGTGTTGGCTGTAAGAGTTTAATCAAATGTCAAACACGTAAATACTCTTAAATGAGAATAGTCCAATCATCTCTAAAAAAGTTTTCAAAGGTCTTATGATTAATAACAGAGAAGATTATCCATTTGACCACGTAAATTGTTGTAAGGATAAAGTCACTCCAATACTTTACCTCAAGGCCACTTTGAAATTTGAGTGCTTTAGCAACATTCAGTATTTATTGGTGATTTTTCTCCATTTTTATATTTTGCTATGTTGTTTCCACATAACTTTTATCTCATTATCACTGTGTATAATCTTGACATTGGTGTTGAACTAGGTTTCTATAATAGTGCAGAAACTATTCAAAGTGTGACCTATTTTTTATTTTGATCTAAGCAGATACCCATATACATTTACTAAAGTTGTCCAGATATAAAGTGTAACACCACACCCATCGTTGTGCTTAATTAATTTATAAAATCCTATTTAATCGGGTATTTGGTCGCATTAAACTCATTTAAATTATACCACGTCTTATTTATCGTAATTTGTAAATCTGGTTGATTTTTAATTATTTTATTTTTATTTAGTTTTATTAAATTTTAATTTTTATTATTTAATTTTAATTTAATTTTATTTAATTTAATTTTAAAAAATTAGAAAAAATCGAAAAAATGGCGAAACGGGAAGAAATCCCGAGGGGAAGTAGAGCCACCCATGCGTATGTCGTGCATTGTGCGAGCACGCACGCACGCACGCACAACATACACAGGACTCGCACACAATGCGAATGTCCCATCCGCAAGCACGCACACATGGGACGTGCCCACAATGCGCACGTCCCATCCACGCGAACGACGCGAAGATAGGTCTTACGCGTGTGTTTTCGTGTGCATGCAGGCCATCTACGCGTCACCTCGTGCGCGAACAGGCACGACACACTGTGCGCACGCTATTCGTGTAGTAGGCCTGTGTGGATAAGCCCTGAGCGCGCGGCAAGAGGGCTGTGCGCCTACAAGCTAGCCTGTAACGCGCCGATCGGGGCACTACCACCTCGGGTAGTGCATTGTCGTCGTCTCGAGCGGCATGCCACCGCCGCTGGTGGAGGAGGCCCTCCTCCCTCGTTTTTCATGTCGAACATCTTTTTCTCCTCTCTCTTCATCAGATTTCACCACTCGGCACAAATTTGAT
The DNA here is from genome assembly GCF_054855325.1 of Carica papaya. Classification (NCBI taxonomy): domain Eukaryota; kingdom Viridiplantae; phylum Streptophyta; class Magnoliopsida; order Brassicales; family Caricaceae; genus Carica; species Carica papaya. The sequence continues at coordinate 15,520,650 of NC_142317.1, forward strand.
AGTTTTAAAATTCTATAAATAGGTCTTCTCATCCCATTCTTCCCCGCACTTCCATTCTTCCATCTTTCTAGACTTAGAGAGAGAAAAGGAAAGAGAGAGTAATCTAGTAAGAGAAGGAGGAAAAGAAAAGAAGAACGGTGAAGGAAAAAATATCAAGGTTTTGGTAAGAAATTTAGTATTTTTTTCGATGTCTTAAGGGATATTATTAGATAAGATAAAATTATTAAATATGATGATTGTGATTTTACCTACTTGTATGCCTTTGCATTTATAGTTCAGATAAGTCGAATTGTTCTTGTTTTCAAGCATGCTATGTGAATTATAGACACTTGATAATTTGTATGTAATAAAATATAATATGAAGTTGGTATTATTGCCTGGTAAAAATAAAGAATAAAAAGAAAACAAATGGAATAAAGCATGAATGGTTCGAAATATATATTTGTGTTGACATGCATATTGCATCAAGTGTCTCGTTAGGCTTTTTATCTCTGAGGGGTATCTGTTCTCCTAGCCCTTCGGGGTATCTGTTTTTTCCTCCCCCTCTTAGTTTGAAAAGATGTAAGAGAACCACTCTCAGTGGATGACGACGTACTCCCTGACAAAAAATGGTAACGCGAATATTTATTAGGGGTCACCCTTAGCGAAGTACTGTCGTGTCTGTAGATATCTGATATGGCCACTATGGTTGGTACAGCTGTGGACGTAAATCGTACCATCATTTGGTTAGCCGAAAATAGGCCTGAAAAAATTATCGTATCTGTATCTGATCTAATTATTCCACTTGGGTCGTTGGAAATCTATATCTGCCTTTAGAGATGGAAGTTGTAATGACTTTACGAAGCATGACACGAAAATATGAGCATTTCATGTTTATTTGATTTTCTCTATTATTTGGCATGATGTATGTTTGATTTGTTCATATTAATGTACTGTTTTCGTAATAAATAAATTATCTTCATAACGTAAGATCGGTATACGAGATGGCCAAATGGTAAGCTTTTAAGTTAAAATTATTCACCTTTAAAATCTTACGATGGTAATTTAATACTATTTTTCTTACTGAGCATATAGAACTCACTCTTTCTATGCCTCCTCCAGATGAGAAATAAAATGAGGAACTGCAGGCTGACCTACCCTTAGAAGTTTATGAGGATCCTGTGGATCCACAAAATTTGAGTGTATGATTGTTTCTGCACTCTGATGAGTCCAATAGTCTAGTGAAAGAAGTGACATTCTTTTGTGTTTTGTTTTTTTGTATTTTATACCCACTTCAGGCCGTAGTTATATGTATGTAATTGAAACTCATATATATATATATATATATATATATTTGTAATGAATTTATATTAATTGTTCTCCTGGATAAAATTTTCTCATGCACTCGTTATTCTAAATATGTATTTGATATTCATTTGCCTTAATTAGCATATGGGATGTCATATAAAGAAAATAACAATTATCCATCATAGGAAATTTCATTGCAGGGTCCCCAAATATCATAACTTATCACGTCAAAACAATGTACAAATTTGTACTGGATAATAGAAAACTAAGGCCTATGCATTTTGGTTGGTGGACATACATGTCAATATCCATATTTCATACTTTTCAAAACATGCATGAGAAAATATGACTTAGACAGTGAGGTGTGTCTTACCCAATAATGTCATATATCAAAAGTTTCATTTTGGATTAAGTCAGAGATAAGTTTTGCAGATGAGCCTTAGTGATATTATATCACTGAGTTCTCATCTAGTCCTAAGTTGTAAAAGCTATAACACCTTAAAAATTAGATAGTTAAAAATTGATCTTGAGATCTAATGACCCAAAATACCAAAAAAGCCATATATAATCCCCCTTTTCAATCCCCCTAAAAGAACCTAGCCTTTATTTAATCAGGAAAGAAGAAAAAGAGAGAATAAAGGAGAGAAAGGCAGCCATAGGAAGAGAGAGAATCAAAAAGAGAGAGAGCCACGAAGGGGGGAGAGAGAGAGATTAGCAAAGAGAAAGAGAGAGAGAAAGAGCCATGAAAAAAGAGGGAGAGGAGAGAGATTCGTACAAAAAGAGAGAGAACTAGCATGAAGCAGCGGCGGGTTGAAGGCTGAGAGTGTCTCTGACATTTGCGAACGTTTACATGCTGCAAGGTAAGTTTTCGGTCAGTATTCTCTTATTTTCCCTAAACCTGAATAGGAATGAAAATGATCTAAATGTACCATTACAAATTATGGGTTAAGAAACTAAATCATTCTTACTCTTCCCCGGATCTCGGATGAGGTATATTTAGTTTGGAGTGTTGAGTTTATCCTATCATTGATCTGCACATATAAAACCAATACACACTGGTGGTTGTGAAACCAAAACTAGATTAGTGGTTAGTACTTTTTAAATCTAATAAGTTTAATTGAAAGTGATTTATAAAATTATTAAGTTAAAGTACATTATAAAGAAAACTCAAACTATGTGAGTTACTAATAATTAAAATAATGATACTAGAAAATGTTAAGGAAATTATACTAGTAAAATATAATGGAATAAGAATACGATCATAAAGATCTTTGTAGAGGCTCGGAACTTAAAAGAAAATAAAGTCATGAATTAATTGTGGAAATGAAACAATAGAGTTTAGAGTTTACATTCCTTACACAATAATTTAGAATACCTAATAGGGTTACGGGAATGTCCATTCTAAAAAAAATTACGAAAATTAAGGAAATAAACAAAGGGCTAATAACTGAATATTCTAGGACGACCTTCACTAGATTTTGAAGGGAGTCCGGGTGGTAAACAATTCACAACCCTTTTGTTGATAGGGATCTGTGGCTTGATCCTTTTAATATGAAATAGTTAATGAAAGGGATAATAACTCAATAAGAATATCACACTACTCACCGATACAAAAACTAAAGGTTGGTAAAAATCATAAAAACAACCAATGAAGCTCTTGATTTAAGTAAATTCATTTATCATAAAGAAAAATCATTTATTACATATATTTACTATTGCGAGATTTTCAAAATCGACTTATAAAGACAATAACTTAAATAACATTCCAACCTCATATTGAAGAGAACAAGAATAATAAATTTTCATTTTTATTTACCTACTGGTATCCTTGGGGCCTATAGGGATGTCCCACTACGCGTGAACCCATATCCAACATTGTCAACTAACTGGCTGTCCCCATACCCCATCCAGTATGAGCGTCAAAAATGCCATCCCTCAATACCATTTTCAGTATGAGGGAAAATAAAGCCGTCCCCATACCCTATCTGGTATGAGCGCCAAAATACCATTTCTCAATACCCCGTTTGGTATGAGGCAACGTTCACGGTAGGATTCTCTATATACACGGTCCGTCCACCATCTCCTAGAATATCCATAAGGCTGTCATTCATTAATTTACATGATCAAACAATTTTTCGTTTACATATTAATTTCTAATTTCACAAATCAATAATAAATTACGCAAGATAAGGAACATATATATCAAGGAAGTACAACTGAATCATTCAACCATTTCAGTATATTATCATGTATTTAAAGCTATAAATTCAACAATCACTTACAGAAGACAACAAATAAATGCCTAATCTGTTTCGGCTCCATTAGTAACCTATAATTATTCTTAAAGTTTTCTAATTTATACAAAATACTATATTATCGATTATTAAGCTTCAATTCCATAACAGAGAATAAGGTGAGTGATTCTTATCTGAATCGGTGTGCGAAATACTGAATTTTCTACTGCGCCTACTGGCGGTCCACGGGTTTTCTAAATTTTTCTATGAAGATTAAAACACACTTCACGTACCTAAAGATACCCCAAAAAAACTCAAAATTGGTGTTAAAAACTTTTATCGGTTAATTTTGGAATTCCAGCACGGCGACACCTCCGACCGCGGGGGCGCTTTGTCTCGGCCTAGCCTTTTTCGGTCAGTTTTGGCCAATTTCAGCCGGTTTTATACCATCCCTATGAGAAAATACATTAGGAAACCTCGGTTGCCAGAAAAAAGTAAAAAAACGAAAACTTACCGGCGGTGAAATTTTTCAGTACAACAGCTGCACCGGCTCACCTTCGCGGTTGACCTTTTTTCTTCGATCAACCTATAGAAAAAAAAATGGTGAACACAATGGTGGAAAAATCGCATAAAATGGGAAAGAGGAAGAGGCTCATCGAAGGCTATTTCAGGTTTTGTTCGTGGCAACACCGTCAGGCTTTACCTGCAGTTTTCGATTCACCCGCTATTCTTTTTGCTTCGATTTGGCCATGGGGGTGCTCATAATCAAATTTTGAATGGATAGGAGAATTTTTACCATTTTTGGCTGTTGGAGGTGGCTCTAGTGCAGCGGCGGGCATCGGCTCTCTTCTCCGGGGACTGATTCTTTTTCTCTGGCAGGAGGCTGGTAGCTAGGGTTTGGGTTTGGTGTGACGTAAAATATTTATATCCATCTCGCTTAAATTTAGGTCGTGCATCGCTTTTGATCTTGACCGTCCGATCGCATTTAAAGAGAAAATGAATCTGGATCATTCATCGCGATTTGATCTCGACTGTCTGATCGCATTTGAAAAGAGAACGAATCTGGATCGTTCATTGCGTTTAATCACGACCATCCACGCGCACGGGAACACTTCAGGTGAGAACGGATCCAGACCACCCACGCGCACGGGAACACTTCAGGTGAGAACGGATCCAGACCACCCACGCACACGGGAACACTTCAGGACCATCTGATCGCGGGGCACGTGGATCCCTAGCGTGGCACCGAGTCAGCGTGCCTTGCCACGCAACACACTATGGTTCGTCGGAGCTCCTGATTAGTCAGTCCAACGTGGCGTAATTTTTTTTAATTGTGTTATAACCCTCAGTTTTTTATTTTTCTTTCAAAAACACTATCTGAACCTAAATTTTCATCCATTTTCCCAAAATTATTTTCAATTTCATTATCAGCTTATTTTTTCGCTAATTCTACATTAAATTAAAATTTATTAATTTCAAAATTAGATTTTTACACATTTTTTAATGCTAAAATTAATCCCATACCAAATTCTGGATCTGAGTATTACAACTCTCCCCCCTTAAAAGAAATTTAGTCTCTCAAATTTGTCTCCCTCTCACTCAATCAAACAGTTGGGGATACTAGGCTCTGAAGTCTGATTCTAACTCTCATATGGCATCTCTTTGTGTGTGATTCTGCCATAGAACCTTAACGAAGGGAATTTTCTGATTGTGGAGTACTCTGCTCTTTCGATCCATAATGCCCACCGGTACCTCCTCGTAAAACAGATCCTCCTAAAGTGAAAGGAGCTAGTGGGTCAAGATGTGAGAGGGGTCCGAGTTGTACTTGCGTAGTACTGACACATGAAACACATTATGGACTCTGAATAGTTTTGGAGATCGTACCAACCTGTAGGCGGCAGTACGAATTCTGTCTAATATTTCAAATGATCCAATAAACCAGGAATTTAGTTTTTCCTTCTTGCCAAACCTACTGATTTTCTTGAAAGGAGTGATGACCTTAAGGAATACTCGATCACCTTTCTTAAATTCTAAATCCCTCATCCGGGTATCCACATAACTCTTCTGCCTACTCTGAGTCGTCTGGATATTCTTCCTAATCTTAACTATTTTAGTTGTAGTCTCCTCTACAAGATTTGGGCCAAACAATTTCTTATCACCCACCTCCCAATAGATCGGTGATCTACATGGGCCACCATATAACACTTAATATAGAGCCATGTCGATACTTGCTTGGTAGCTGTTATTGTAGGCGAACTCTATTAAGAGTAAATGATTATCCCAATGGCCTCCAAAGTCAATAACACAAGCTCGAAGTATATTCTCAAGTGTGCAGATCATCTTTTCTAATTGTCCATCGGTCTGAAGGTGAAATGCGGTTATTAAGAAACAGTTTCGTTTCCATGGCCTTCTGAAAACTAGACCAGAACCGAGAAGTGAATTTGAGGTCCCTATCAGATACTACTGTCACTAACACTCTATGTAACCTGAATATCTCCCGGATATACATTCTCGCTACCTTGTCCAAAGGGTCGATCATCTTGATAGCCAAGAAGTGGGAAGACTTTGTGAGCCGGTTAACAATTACTCAAATGGCATCATGTCCCGAGCATGCCCTAAGCAATCTTGTCACATAATTCATTATGATGTGTCTCCACTTCCACTTTGGAATCGATAATAGTTGATATAGCCCGACTGGGCATTGATGCTCTGTCTTGACTTGCTGACACACCAGACACTTAGAAAAAAAGTCGGCCACCTCTCTTTTCATCTCGTTCCACCAAAATTGAGATCACATATTTTGATACATCTTAGTGCTTTTAGGTTGCATGGCAAACTTTGGGTTATGAGCCTTTATCATGATTTTCTTTTTCAAGTCACTATCACATGGAACACATACTCTATCCTGAAATCTGAGCAACCCATCGGCAAAAACTCAAAATTATGAATTCACTCTATGTTCTGCATATTTCCTGAGGGCTGCTGGGGTGGAATCAACGGATTTAGCTTCTTTTATTCTCTGGATCAACACAAATTGAACAGTAAGATGGGTCAAGTATGTAACTCTCTTCATGTCCTGAAGTTGTACCTATTGTGTAACCTTTATTACCCTACATTCTGAAACCATTAGGTGAGCTAATACACTTGCACTTTTTCTGCCGAGTGCATCGGCTACCACGTTGCCCTTACCCGGGTGATACAAGATGTTGCAATCGTAGTCCTTGAGGAGTTCTATTCATCGTATCCGACGCATGTTGAGATCCTTTTGAGTAAATATGTGTTTCAAACTCTTATGGTCGATATAGATATAAAAAGTCTCCCCATACAAGTAATTGTGCCAAGTCTTCAAGGTATAGATAATCACGACAAATTCTAAGTCATGGGTGGGGTAATTTTTCTCATGACTATTCAACTGCCTAGGCCCATAGGCTATGATTTTTCCATATTGCATCAGAACACAACCCAACCTCAGGTATGACGCATCACTATAAACTGTATATCCACTGGTCCCGCTTGACAAGGCCAACACATGTGCAGTAGTTAATTGCTACTTTAGTTATAAAAAGCTCCTTTCACAGTCCTCGTTCCCTCAAACTTGACGTTCTTCTTTGTGAGCTGAGTCAAAGGAGCAGCTAGGCTAGAAAATCCTTCCACAAACCTGCAGTAATAACTTATTATTCCTAGAAAGCTACGAATCTCCTTGACCGAGGTCAATTTCTCCCAACCTTGCATTGCCTCAACTTTTTTAGGGTTCACTAATACTCCGTTCCTTGATATGATGTGCCATAGGAAGGTAGTTTGCTTGAGTCAGAATCCACACTTACTCAACTTTGCATATAACTTCTTTTCTCTAAGAACCTGCAAAACTTGAGTCAGATGGTCAGCATGTTTCTCTCTACTTTTTGAATAGACTATGATATTATCGATAAATACAATGACAAAATGATCTAAGAATTGTCTGAAAATCCTATTCATCAAATTCATAAAGATGGCTGATGTGTTAGTTAGTCCAAATGGCATGGGCAAGAACTCATAGTGTTCGTGCCTGGGTCGGAAAGCTGTTTTGAAAATGTATTCTACCTTGATCATTACCTGATGGTAACCTGAACGTAGGTCTATTTTGGAGAAGACTTGAGCACCCTATAATTGATCAAAAAGGTCATCGATCCTGGAGAGGGGATACTTTTTCTAGATCACGACCCTGTTAAATCCCCTGTAGTCAATATATAATCTTAACGTCTCTTCCATTTTCCTTGCAAATGTGACTCCAGCACCCCAATAAGAAACAATGTGTTAGAGGAACTCCACTTTCCTGCAATTTCTTAATCTATTTTATCAACTCTTCCATATTTACATGACTCATGCAGTAAGGAAAAACTAAGATAGGTTATATGTCAAATTAAAGGTCTATGGTGAGCTCAACTTCCCTGTCCACTAGTAGTCTGAAAAGTTCTTCGGAAAACACATTCGGGAAGTCTCGGACTACCAGGATCTCTTGAATATAAATTTCTTTCTTAAGTTTGCCCAATGTAAAGAAAACAACCAAGTTAAAGTGTCATGTAATAAGGAAATTGCTATGAGGAAATAATATTCAAAACTTTTATTAGCCTATAAATAACTCTTTGCTATGAAGCTTAAATACAATTTTTCTTGTGGAAAAAATCCACAGTGGCGTGATACGTCGCTAATCAATTCATTCTTAAAAATACATCAGAGTCCCTAGTGTCAATTTCTATTAGGTCTATCATGGGTGAAACCGTGTCTTGTGGAAGAAGGGCCAGATGATACGGTGGGGCTCCAAATTGTATTGTGACAGCATCAGATGATACAACGGAGGAGTAAAGTTGCATCGAGACAGCGTTAAATCCTCTCATTGTAGGGGTGGCTTATATTGTGAAAGTGGTGGAGGGTCAGACAAATCCCTCATCTCTTCCCTGGTCTATTGGGCAAAGATGAATCTTTCTAAAATCATGAAGAGCTTATCGACATCCTCTCGAAGCGACCTGTTTCGAACTGCCCTGTTCAGTGAGGAACCTCATCTCCTCATTTCTTTATACTTATTTTTCAACAGAAAGGGTTGGGAAATAGTTCATATTTGGTGTTTTTAAGTCTTTGTGTAAGGAATGGTTCTGAGGAACGTAGCTCTGATACCAACTGTAAAAGGCCCAGAACTTAAAAGGAAATAAAGTCATAAATTAAATGCAGAAGTGAAACAATAGAGTTTAGGGTTTATATTTCTTACACAATAATTTAGAATGCTCAATAAAAATACGAGAATGTCCATTCTAAAAGAAATTACGAAAATCAAGAAAATAAATAAAAGATCAATAACTGTGTATTCTAGAACAACCTTCACTAGCTTTTAAAGGGAGTCCGAGTGGTGAACTATTCACAACCCTCTTGTTAATTGGGATCTGGGTCTTGGTTCTCTTGATCTAAAATAGTTAATGAAATGGTGAGCTGCACTAGCCTAGTAAGAATATCATACTACTCACCGATACACAAACTGAAAGTTGATAAAAATTATAAAAACAACCAATTGAGCTCTTGATTTGAGCAAACTCATTTATCATAAAGAAAATCATTTATTGCATATATTTACTCTTGCGAGATTTGCAAAATCGACCTATAGAGACAATAACTCAATAACATTCCAACTTCATATTCAAGTGAGGAAGAATAATAACTTTCCCTTTTTATTTGCCTACTGGTATCCTTGGGGGCCCATAGGATGTCCCACTACGCGTGAACCTATATCCAACGTTGTTAACTAACCGACCGTCCCCATACCCCATCCGGTATGAGTGCTAAAAATATCATCCCTCAATACCTCGTCTGGTATGAGGGTGAATCGGGCCGTCTCCCTACTCCATCCGGTATGAGCGCCAAAAATATCATTCCTCGATACTCCGTCCGGTATGAGGCAACATTCACGGTAGGGTTTTCTATGTACTCGGTCCGTCCACCATCTCCCAGGATATCCAATAAGGCTGTCATTCATTAATTCACATGACCAAATAATTTTCCATTTGCATATTAATTTTTAGTTTCACAAATCAACCATAAATTATGCAAGACAAGCAACATATATATCAATGAAGCACAACTGACTCATTCAACCATTCCAGTATATCATCATGTATTTAAAGCTCTAAATTCAACAATTAGTTACACAGGACAACAAATAAATAACTAACCGATTTCGGTTCCATTAATAACCTGAAATTATTCTCAAAGTTTTCTAATTTACACAAAATACTAGATTATCAATTATTAAGCTTCACTTCCATAACAGAGAATAAGGTAAGGGATTCTTACCCAAATCGGTGTCCGAAACATTGAACTTTCTACTACGCCTACTGGCGATCCCTTGGTTTCCTGATTTTTCTTGCGAAGATTAAAACACGCTTCACCTACCTAAAGATACCCCAAAAAATCCAAAATCGGTGTTAAAAACCTTTTCTAACCAATTTTAAAATTTCAGCAAGCGGCATCGCTGTGCTCCGGTGACAGCACCGCTGCCCGCGACGGCGGTTTGCCTCAACTTGGCCGTTTTTTGCTAGTTTTAGCCCCTTTTAGCTGGTTTTATACCCATCCCTTTGAGAAAGCACGTTAGGAGGCCTCGTTTGGCCCAAAAAAATGAAAAAATGAAAACCTGCTGACAGTAGAATTTTCTAGGGCGACGGCTCCCCGGCTCACCTTTACGGCTAGGCGTTTTTCTTTGATCAACCTGTAGAAAAAAAAACAGTGAACACAAAAATAGAAAAGTCGTACGAAACAGGAAATAGAAAGGGGCTCATAGGAGGCGATTTCAGGTTTTTCCCGCGACGGCGCCGCCGAGCTTTGTCCGCAGTTTCTGGCTCACTCATCCTTCCTTTTACTCTGATTTGGACATAGGGGTGCTCAGAATCAAATTTAGAGCAGATAAGAGAATGTTTACCATTTTTGGCAGTCGGAGGTGCCTCCGGCGCGGTGGCGGGCGGTGGTCGACTTTCTTCTCCGACAGAAGGCTGGCAGGTAGGGTTTGGGTTCGGTGTGGTACGAAATATTTATACCCATCTCGCTTAAATTTAGGTCGTTCATCGTGTTTGATCTCGATCGTCCGATCGTGTTTAAAAAGAAAATAAATCTAAACCATTCATCACGATTTGATCTCGACCATTCAATTGTGTTTAAAGATGGAACGAATCTGGACCGTTCATCGCATTTAATCACGACCGTCTGATCGCGCCTGAAGATGGAATGGATCTGGACCGTCCATACGCGCGAGAACGCTTTCGAACCATCCGATCGCGAGGCACATGGATCGCCAATGTGGCCTCCTGCGTGTCACCGAATTAGCGTGCCTTGCCACGCGGCGCGTTCCGATTCATCAGCGCTGCTTACTGGGCAGTCCAACATGGTGCAATTTTTTTTATTGCATTCTGACCCCCCAGTTTCTGATTTTTCTTTCAAAAACACAATCCGAACCCAAATTTTCACCCCTTTTTCCTAAAATTATTTTGAGTTTCATCATCAACTTATTTTTTTCCTAATTCTACATTAAGTTAAAATTTATTAATTTTAAAATTAGATTTTTACACATTTTTTAACGTTAAAATTAATACTGGGCCAAATTTTGGGCCCGGGTATTATAATCTTAGTGAAAACAAAATTTATAGGTTAAAACATAAAATGTAAAATACTAATACAGATTGAATTAAGTAAATTCGTCATAAATAGTTAGGAAATATGAAAATACACAATGAATGTAAATCATTGAAAATAAATTTAAATAATAAATAAGACACATTTGCAAAGGTAATGTATGACAATAAGTGTAGATGAAATCGTGAAAATAAATTAATGAAGAAATGAAGCATGTAAAGAGAGAAGTTTAAAAGTGAGTCTGTGTGATGTGTCAAAACTATTAAACTTGTTTGGTCACATATCTAGGAGGTGCGTGTGTGCATATCACACAGATGAAAAATATAATGTTATGTACTGTACTTACTGTGTGATTTGGTGTAGATGCAGTTTATTATTTACTATGCATTGTACTTACTGTGTGATCACAGATGCAACTACTTTTACTGTGCATTATACTTATTGTTTGGTCTAGGATAGATGCAATTGTTGTTACTGTTGCTGTGCATTATCCTTACTGTGTATAATGATATAAATGTGATTTTTGTTATTATGATTGTGTCAATGTTGATAGTGTGAATTTTTATTATTCTCCTTGATAGTGATTAAAACGACATCGTACGATGAAATCTCATTATCTAAGTGTTAAAGTGTAAGTGTAATTGTTAGAGTGTATGTGTAATCGTTAAAGTACAAATTTGATTGTAATAGTATAAGTAATCATTAAAGTATAAATGAGATTACTAAAGTATGAATGCGAATCGTAATAATGTTTAGTGAATGTGTAAATGAATGTGGAAGCGGAAATGTAAGTAAGTATAAGCGTAAATAAAAGAAGTGAAATGTAAATGGAAATTGAATATGTGAAAAGAGTGAAAAGGATAATAGAAGTGTAAAAAGAGACAAACATTATCAATACAAAAAGGGGTATATAGAAAGAAAATAAATATAAAAGATTAAAATGGTATGAGGACCATAGTGGTTTTAATGTAATATTTTCAAAGCTGGTAGTTAAATTATTAAATTATTCTTACTCAACATATATAACTCATTTCTCTCCATTTTCTTTAGAACATGAAAACCAAGAACAAGTTCAAGACTAGCCGGAACAATGAAAAGATGCATAAATTGCACGGAACTTGTATTAACTTCAGTTAGTATCAAATTAGTTTTATGAACTCTAAACTTTTATCTAGTTTTTCGGAATTAGTGACACCTTATATTATTAGTTAATTGTTTCTACTTCCATTAATGTTACAAGGGATAAGATTGTTGACTATTTAATTTTCCACATTTGAATAAAAATTTAACATAATATTTATCTACGGTTGGTAAACATGGACACTCGTGACTCCATTTAAAGCACGGGTGGTTACATAAGCCTTCCCTCATTTTATCTACTCCAACTGTTCTCCAAGTCAAAAGATCTTGTATCACACAAAACTATGTTGAGAAAATATGATAACATTTTAAATCTTTAGCTAGTCTTCTTGCTGGAATCAAATTAAATTTGAAAGACATTGTGAAGTGTCAGTGTATCTGCTATCTTCACGATTCCAATATGGGAAACCTTTGCCCTTTCGCCATTTGGTAAGTAACCTATGAAGAACCTTTTCTATAATTCGAGTGTAAGAAGATGGTGTTGATCTAATGTGATATGAAGCTCCAATGTTTATGATCTAGGGTAATATATTGTATTTATCTTGCTCTATTGAATGAACAAAGAGACAAAGTTACATACTAAAGAACCCTAGCACATTCATGTCTTAAGACAGAGTAGGTGGTGATTGTACAGGCTACATCCATGAGGACTTTGGTCACAACAATGTCATTAGTTGGGTGAACTACTTTTGAGTGATGATTGTTTATCTTTCATCAGTCTTCGACTCATATGAACAAGGTGAATAGACTTGGTTAACAAAATTTTTTGTCTTTCCTAATGGGTTATGTGACCCTTTGCGTACCCTCAAATTTTGAAACAGGTTTCTGCAATATGACACATGCTACAGTGTGTACATATCAGCCTGTTTGGGGTTGGCCTTGAAACATTATTCTAGTGGTTTATTTTTTTGTAAATTATATTGTAAGATTTATTTTTTATTATTGTCATATGACACATTTCAAGATATTATACTATTGCATCAGTTTGATAGTCTCATAATATAATTTTAAGTATAGTACTTATATTTATAAGGTCTTCTTACATATTCGTATCTCTAAAATATCTAATAATTTTTTAATATTTTTAAAATATTAAAATTATTTTAAAGTTAAATATTACAAACAAACACTAAATTTCTTTTATACAAATTTAAATTATGTGTATTACAATTAATAAATTGATCCTCTCTAGATACACCCTTTTTATGGAGTCAAACCAATAAAAACTAATATCATTCAATCTTTAAATGACAACTAATTTCTTAATTTTTAGCAATAAAATTATTTATATAAAATTTCAAAATACAAGGAACTATTTGAAAGAAAGAAATCTAAAAAACTTAATTTATGTAATTTTTAATATTGTACTAAAAATTTCTCCAAAATTTTTTTCTACTATAAAATGAGTTATAAATTATTTTTTTTTTAAATATTTATAAATTAAATTAAAACAGCTATTATATACTTCAAGAGTTTGTAAGAGATAAGTTGGTTAACCTTAAAAATCGGACAAAAATTGATCTTGAGATCCAATGGCCCAAAGTCACCAAGAACCCCATATATAAGCTCCCTTTTCAGCCCCATTAAAAACTCTAGCTTCCATTTGAGCAGAAAAGTGAAGAGAGAGAGGGAGTTGGGGAAAGAGAGAGAGAGCAACGACATAAGTAAAGGACAGAGCCAGAGAGCTCTTCTAAACCTCATGAACATTGACACGATGAGAGGTGAGTATTTCTTTTCACTTTCCCATACCAGAACACAAAACATGTATATTGTGTTTAGATTTGGTTTTGTGACAACAAAGGGTTATTGTGTGATGGGAGCCCATAATAACACAAGAAGGATTGCACGAAAGTTTCTATTTGTTTGGTATAGAAAAACCACACTTTTTCTTTTTTATTTCTTATCTCCCCATTCATAATCTGATGAGGGTTTAAATAAGAATGGAACAACTACTTCTCCCTGTTATCCAGGGAGCACGACGACCAGTAGCAGCCAACAAAATCTCACAAAAGGATAAGATAAATGCTAGAAAAAAAAGGGGAAGTTGGTGCTGAACAGTTTGACCGAATCTTATGAGGGTTCTGCTTACTTCCATGCTACCAGAATTAGAGATATTTGGGATTCTTGACTGGGATCCTTACTGATCTTCTAGTTGTATCATTACCTCCCTCTTTTGCAGGAGACTTGTCATCAAGTTTCAGAGAGCCAAATTTATCTGTTAGTTCTCTGCTATTTTCCCAAGTAGCTTCCTATAGGGGCAAATTCTTCTATTGGACCAGACTTTCTTCAATAATTTTTGCTCCCCTTTTGATCCATCGGGTTTCCAAAATGGTTTGGGGTTGCAGTAGTAGGTCCCCATCTTTCGGTATTTCAGGTAGATGTTCGGTCAGGGTAATTGCTTCACCAATCTGTTTTTTTAACATAGAGACGTGGAAAACGAGATGGATACGTGACTCTTGTGGAAGCTGAAGTTTGTAAGCAACTGGACCAATTCGATGGAGGATCTGATAAGGCCCGTAGTATCGACACGCGAGTTTCTGGAAGGCTCTCCTGAAAATCGTTTGCTACCGATATAGTCAGAGCCTTAGAAAGACCCAATTGCCCTCCTGAAATTTGACATCACATCGATGGGCATTGGTGGTAGCTTGCATGCAATCGATTGTTGGCTACTTGTAAATTGGTTCGAAGTTGTTTGAGGAGGGCATCTCGATTACAGAGCTATTGGTCAACTTCATTGACAAGGGTTGAGTCGTTTTGGTAATGAGGATGGGCGGTGGTGGCCTCCCATATAGGGCTTGAAAGGGCGTCATCTTGGTAGAGGAGTGGTAGGTTGTGTTGTACCAAAATTCAGCCCAATGAAGGAGGGAACTCCACTTGCGTGGTTGTTGATGGCCAAAGCACTGTAGATATGGTTATAAACTGCAGTTCACAACCTCTGACTGTCCATCTGTTTACGGGTGGTAGGAGGAGCTCATTCGAAGCTGGGTGCCCAACAACTTAAAAAACTCTTGCCAGAAGCGGCTAGTAAAGACCGGATCCTTGTCACTAATTATGGAGCGAGGCATACCATGTAGTTTAACCACATTGTCCACAAATTTTTCTGCCATGGTCTTAGCAGTGTAGGGATGAGCCAAAGCAATGAAGTGCACACTCTTACTAAGATAATCAACCACAACTAAGATAGTATTCTTTCCATTTGAGACAAGCAATCCTTCAATGAAGTCCATGGAAATATCATCCCATATCTGACAAGGGATTGGCAATGGTTAGAGGAGGCCGGCTGGTGACAGTGTCTCAGCTTTGGCTCGTTGGCAGGTGTCGCATGCCGCTATATATTCTTTAATGTCCCGATGCATGGCAGGCCAATAAAATTATTGGGCCAATCTTTTATAAGTTCGTTGAAAACCTAAGTGACCATCGGTCAAAGATGAGTGAAATTTCTGTAGTAATTATTGTGTGATTTTTGATTTGGGAGGGACAACAATTTGATTCTTAAAATAAATTAACCCGTTCTTGAGTGAAATGGAACTACTTGCTGAGTCAGTGGCTAACTTGTGGACTGTCAGCATGTAGGGATGATCTGCAGCTCCCCGGATGATGTCCCATAACTTATTTTTAGGTATAGAGATAGCGTGTAGGGTGGGGCTATCTTTCCGACAAGATATAGCATCGGCATCAGAGTTGTCTTTTTCGGGTTTGTATACGATCTCATACTCATAGCCAAATAACTTAGAGAGCCATTTTTATTGTTCCGGGGTTGTGATTCACTGGTTCAGCAAATGCTTCAAACTTTTCTAATCCGTGTGCACATAAAATTTTATGCCCATCAAATATGGACTCCATAATTTTATGGCAGTAACGATAGCAAACATCTCTTTGGCGTAGGTTGACAATGATTGCTTGACAACACCTAATGCCCGACTCATGTAAGCTGTGGGTTGCCCATGCTGGGTGAGGACGGTCCCACTGTCGCAACCAGAAGCATCAGTTTCTATGATGAATGGCTCTTTAAAGTTTGGGAGTGCCAAAGTAGGAGTGGTGGTCATGGCAACCTTTAGGTTTTGGAAAGCTGATTCTGCTTCTTTGGACCACCCAAATTGCCCTTTTTTCAGGAGATTAGTCAAAGGCCGAGCAAGAATTCCATACTATCGAATAAACTTCCGGTAATAAAACCCAAAAATCCTCTCAATTCCGTGATTTTGTTTGGTCGAGTCCAATCTAATATGACCTTAATTTTGGTTTAATCCACTTTGACCCCCTGTGAGGTGACTATGTGCCCCAAGTACTCAAGTTCTTTTTGCCCAAAGACAAAATTTTTTAGTTTAATGAAAAACTAATGTTGCCGGAGGATGTCAAAAACCTATTTAACCTGCTCAAGATACAATTCCCAACTGGGGCTGTATATCAGGATGTCATAAAAAAAAATTATAACAAACTTATGGAGGTGCTGGCGGAAGATGTTGTTCATGATGGCATGGAAGGTGGAAGGGGCATTGCAGAGCCCAAATGGCATGACGAGATATTCATAATGACTGTTGTGAGTGCGGAAGGCGGTCTTATGAATATCTGTTGGGTGCATCCTGATCTGGTGATAACCTGTGGTGAGGTCGAGTTTAGTAAAGAAAGTAGCTCCATGGAGCTCATCCAACATGTCATCAACCGTAGAGATGGAAAACCTGTCTTTGATGGTGACTGAGTTGAGGGTCCGGTAGTCGGTATAAAACCTCCACATCCCATCTTTCTTGCGCACCAAAAACACCAGTGAGGAGAATAGACTGGTGTTTGGCCGAATCAGTCCTAAATCAAGCATTGTATCCACCTATTTTTCAATTTCACTTTTCTGGAAATAAGCACATCGGTAGGGCCTGACATTTACAGGTTCAACCCCTTCCTTCAAATTGATGCGATGATCAATGTCTCGGCAGGGAAAAACAGACTGCGAGTCCTTGAAGAGATCCTGGTACTGATCCAAGAGTACCTGCATGTCGGGATGGAGGGAAAACGGAGAGGGAAACTCCTCTGCCTGCAGATATACTGCGAACAGGGAGGAGTGCCGAAGCGTGCCTTTGGCGATCTCTTGAGCTGAGGCAATCTGGAGAGGTGGAGCGTCGAGGCCCCACAACTGCCGCGATCGACTACCCCACTGGAATTCCATGGTCATCCGTCCCCAAGCACACATGACTGCCCCTAATGCTTCCAGCCACTAAATTCCAAGGACAAGATCGAGACCAGTTAACGACAATGCAAAAAGGGTTAAATGGAAGAGTAGAGTATACCTTGGATGTTAACCGACACATTTTCAAACCGTCCGTGACACATCATCGGGCTACCATTCGCAACCTTGGCTGGGAAGGCTTGGGTCGGGAGTATTGGTAGTTTCAGCAAACTCACGACTCGCTCACTAATGAAGTTGTGAGTCGAGCCGCTATCGATGAGGATGACGATGGGCTGATTGTGGATAGTTGCTGCAGCACGCATGGTTTTTGTTGCGGACCAACCAGTGAAGGCATGAAGGAAAATTTCGGGCTCCTCTTCACTCGGTCCTTCTTCTTCTTCTTATTCTTATTCGGTCCCTTCCAAGAACAGGACTTGAGCTCTACGGCAGCGATGGCCTCTGGTGAATTTCTCGTCGCAGTTGAAGCAGAGGCCCTGCATTCGACGGCGCTGCATCTCTTCCCACGAGAGATGCTTCGGGGCTGAATCTGCAACTAGGGTTGGGGATGGGCTGGTCGGGTTACGTCTGACCCGATTGAACCTTCTCTGCCAACCCACTTGCTCTACCTTTATACGGGCCAAGCCGATGGCCTCATTTAAGGATTTGGGCTTGAACATCCGGATACCTTCAACAATCTCAAGCTTCAGCCCGCCAATAAATGTCCCTACTAGTCATATTATTCTTACAACTTGAGTCTAACACCCATTGACAACTATTTTTTGCACTAGTTTCATGAGTTGCCAACAACAAAATCTCTACATTATCATTCTGGGCTACCCCGACATGATTATCTTTATTTTATATTCTCTTTGCACGACACTCTCTACTATAATGATTATATATTTTACAATTATAACACTGAATATGTGACTTGTATTCATATTGATAGTGACCATATTTTTTTGCGTTTATGACATTGAATGTGAGACTTACTTTGAGAAGATTGATTCTCTACAGCTCTTTGTCTTAAAGTTGTTCTGAAATTTCTCCTTCATTACTTTTGAAATCTGGGCCTCTGATTATACTGTGAACTAAGCATTTCCTTTTCATCCTTTATATTTACTTTAGCCTTTAAAACTTGTCCTATTATGCTTGGAGACCTTTCATTCATCCACATCTCACGTGACTCTAATAAAACTTGTAAATAATTAAGAATCATGGTGTCTAAGTTTCTAGACTTTTTAATGGTTGTCACCACATAATTGAATCGACTGGACAATATACGTAAGACTTCTCCATGACATATCTCTCTTTTATTTTTTTTGTTTTCATTATTTTTCATCTCATCTACGAACTTCTCTGTTTATAAAAAATAATCACAAATACTTCCATCTTTGCCTTACTCCATGAGCTTGAACTATCTTTTCATCCTTGATGTCGTGTTCATTTGACTGGATATGTGCCTTCATATGTTTTTGATAAAATATTCCAAGCCTCTTTTGTTGTTTTGGCGTGAAATATATTTTTTTTTCCAAGACCGAAGCTCAACAAATTGACAAATTAAAAATAAATTTTTCTCATTTAACTAACAATCGGGAACAAAGTCTTGTAATTCTTCTACTGATAGTTTTTCATTCTCAACAAGACCTTTTTATGAGAATTTCACCATATCCATTGCTTCTCAAATAGAGCTCCATTAAGTGCTTCCACATTGCAAAATTATTTTTTTTTATCA
This sequence comes from Carica papaya, assembly GCF_054855325.1. Lineage (NCBI taxonomy): Eukaryota > Viridiplantae > Streptophyta > Magnoliopsida > Brassicales > Caricaceae > Carica > Carica papaya. The sequence continues at coordinate 15,539,848 of NC_142317.1, forward strand.
AACTTGAAGATTGATGACTGAACCTGTCGAGCTTGGACTCCTCTTGATAAAATGGAAGCCATATTGATTGAACTTTACGCTTTAATATCAAATGTTGGTAATCTAATTTTGTTGTAATTGTCAAAAGAATAAATTCGATAATCAAACGAATAATCAAAATTTTATTAATGAAAAAAAACAAATTTTACAATGCTCATAAGACTATTTTACAATGTTCATAAGACAATTTTACACTCAAACTCGTTATGCATTAACTTGTTAAAGTTAACAAATCTCACTCAACTTTTTTACCTCACATCCCAATATTTTTTTTCCTCTTTTCTTTAAACTCTATATATAAGCACCAAAATTGCCTCATTTCCTTTCCCCTCTTTATTGTTGATTAATTCCAGCTTAATTTTCCAACAAGATCAATTCCAACTTAATTTCCAACAAGATTAATTCCAACTCAATTTTTTCAATAAAATTAAATCCAGCTCAATTTTCCAACAAAATTAAATCAAGTTTACTTTTCCAACAAAAAGGGATCATGATAAGATTTGAATGATCTCTAATATCTTTGATATTATGACAAATAATTAATCAAATTAGTGGTATAGTGCCGAGATTTACTTTAAAAATTATGGTTACTCTTGTTTTTTTTGAATGACGAAAAATTTAGTTTCTCAAAAAACGAATTAAGTTCAATTTAGAATATTAGCTCAACTTACAAGTTTCTGAAATCTCTATATTCAGTGTTCTAAAAAAAAGCTATCTCATGACTAAATTAAGTAGAATTTTTTCTAAGATTTCTTGTTTGTTCTAAAATATTAATTAGTGACTAGTTTTATTTATTTTATTTATTATATCCTAAAAAACTTAACTAAGTAAGATTTTAATACATCCTTGATATATGGTTTTCCCTTTATGTTAAATTTAATTGGGTGGGTCACCCATGGAATCTGACCTAGTTTTGATTAATAATTAATTATTATTAGTTAATTACCACATTATTGTTAATTAAAATTAAAAAATTCCTACATTATTATTAACTGCCTAGAAATTACTACTTAGAATTAAAAAAAAAATAGTTAGTTACCACATTCATTAAGAAATTAATATATATATATATATATAAAATAAAAACTACACACATACACACACACTCTCTCTCTCTCTCTCAAAAGGTTCTCCTTCCGAGATTCCTGTGAAGAAGAAGAAATTCTTTTTAGTTGATTTTTCTTCAAAGACATAAATTTTACAAGAGATATTTATATTGTGAGTATTTTCATACAGTTCATTATTTATTAATGTGATTGTATATCTTACTATACATATTGATCTTGAAAAGTTATCTGTTAGGTGATTATAAATTAATTCTATGAATTGTTAACATTAGTATTAAGACAAGTTAATTGCATGTTTAATATTATTCTAATTTATATTTTATTGAATTTGTATAAAATTTATTTTTTCATTTTAAGATAAAATAATTTTATATTTTATTACTCAAAATATGTACAATATTAATCTTAAATTAAGGTGAAGATCAAGAGCTTTAATTTAAAATATTATTTATAATTTTTAGACAAATAATGAGATAGTCATGCCTTTTTTAAAATTAATTTTATTTAAAGAAAAATGTTCTTTCCATGATCCTGCATGTTTTTTTTACTTGGTGTATAAAGGTTAAAGATGGGACCTTTTTGTAAGACAAACAAAAAAGATGTTGGCTATGGGGCTCAAACCCATGCGCACTCTTGTGCAGAAGATCTTAAGACTTTCCCCATAACATCTCGAACAAATTACTTTATAAAATAATATATGAAAAATTATTAATTTATTATCAGGATAATATAATGAATTAATTATGTCATATTTAAATAAATTAATTATTAATTAATTAATTTATTATAATAGTTATTTTGAATGCATTAATTATTAATTAATTAATTGTGTTGTATTTGAATAAATTAATTGTTATTTAATTAATTTATTATAATAATTATTTTATATAAATTAATTATTAATTAATTAACTTAAAAAGATAACTTATTAATATATTCTTTATTTTTTATATGTATTATAAAAAATCAATAATAATAATAATGAGAACTCCTATGGTAATTAAGACTCCTCAACAGAAAGAGATAATTAACTATATGATATAAGACGTAAAAAACACTCATAGTTAACTATATGATACAAGACGTAAAAAATACTCATATAGAAGAGATAGATAGAAAAACTAAAGTTGAACTTTTAATGAACCATATTATTAAAATCAATGTAAAGATTCAAAAAATTTACGAAAATGAGGTCTTTAAAAAGATGAAAAAAAATATGATACTTTTAAAGGAAGCTTATATATCCATAGTTATCAGGAGGACTTGCTTGAACTTTGCTAGGATAAAAAACAAGCATATAAATCTAGAGTTAATAAATTTATCAAAGAATATGTTAATTGAAATGCTAGAAAGACAATTGGTGTTTCAATAGTCCACACAAAAAAGACATCATAAAATTATTAGTGTCCTTTTACCTAAAATAAACACAAATTTTTAAAAATATGCTTAGAGAATTTTTTCCTTAGCATATGATTAGAATAAAATAATTATTTTATATTGTTATTTTTTTTTCTTTCTTTTTCTTATGAGTCACTTATAAATTTACTTTAGTTTTGTTAATGAAATGTTGTTCATATTTTTCATATTTGTTTGTGTGTATATATATATATGATAGCATGATATGTTTTTTATTTTATTTTTTGATATGTATGAATTTTTATAAAACTAAAAAATTTTAGTAACCTAAAATAGTAGATTACATGATTACTAATAATAATCAAATATTAGAATTTTAGATAATGATTAAAAATATAATGACCTTTTAATTCTATGTCTAATATGAGATTATTGTTAGAATAACTAATACATGTCAAAGATGTATATATATGTTATTAGGCATTAATTAATGTACATAATATCTACATGTATAGAGAAATGATATCTTCATTAAAAAATATTGTTGTCAAACTCAACAAAGGAAAAAAATTGAATGGCGACAATTATGAGATATAGAATATAAAAATCTAATATGTGCTTTAAGAACAAGAGACTCTGGAAGCTTTGAATGAATTCATCGATGAAGTCGAAGAAGGGAACAAGGCCCAACATTAGAGGGACTGTATAACTTTTGAGACTTGAACGAAAAAGAACTCTCTCGCTCGCATTACGTTGCTGAGCAGTATGGAAAATGACATCATGAGAGAGTTTGGTAAATATGACCTAGCTAAGGACATGTGGTCTGTATTAACTCAAAGGTTTGGCAGTACTCATTGACTAAACTTTGGTCACGAACTATCAAGTTTGACACTTATAAGAAACACCCTGATCATACAATGAAAAACATATAAGAAAAATGTCAAACATGATAAGTGAGCTAAAAAATGTTAGTTATGTTCTTACTGATGAACAAAAGGTCCAAGCTATGATTCCCTTCCCCTAAAGTTGAGAACATATAAAGATCCATGTAACACTCCGAAAAACTTTGCACTTAAATGTTGTGTAAAATCTCTAATTATTCAGGCCCTAAGACCATTAACTCTTAAACTTTATTTTATTTAAATTTTGAATGAAAATAATTTAAAATGTTAATTTTATATTTTACGAACAAATTTAATTTTTAAGCATTTATTTTGCCTATATACGTGTTCGTTTTATCATTTATTAAATTTAAAATTTAAAAAAAAATGAAAAAAGGTAACGGTGAAAAAATCTTGCAAAAAGGGCCATGAGAAAGTTTTCCCTTATTCGCATAACCCCCATGAGCCGTACACACACACACGCCGGCACTCAGCCAACATGGGAAGTGCACCTACGTGCACGTCACATCTGCGGGAGTGAGGCGCGCAGTTTATGCACATCACATCATGCGCCTTGTGGTCAAGCTTGCACACGCGATAGGCCTCATTCTGTAATTGTGGCAAGCTTGGGCGACGTGCATTGCCTTTGAGCTGTGTGTGCTGCCAATTGGATGGCGTGCTGATGCCGTTTGGCGTTGTGCTTTCGATTTTCATACCGTCGTTGCGTCGACAATCCATCAGTCGCGTTAGTCAATTGTTGTGTCGCATCAAGTCACTTTTTTCCCTCCCTCTCTCACAAGATTTTGCCACTTGGCAGAAATCTGATAGTCCCCGTTTTCTACAAATAGGGACCTTTTTCCACCATTTCTTCACCACTCCAGCTTTATTCTTCTAATCCACTAAAGAAATTCTAGAGAGAGAGAGAGCTAGAGAAAGAAAAGGAAGGAATAGAAGAAGGAAAGACGTAGAAAAAATTTCAAGTTTTCGGTAAGAAATTTGGTATTTATCTTTACATTGTAAGGAGTATTTCTAGATTAATCAAATAAAATATTATATGAATATGAACTAGTTGGTTGCATGCTTAATTATTGTTAAGATTTAATATTAGTTATGCATATGTTATATGTTAAATGCATATTTATATTATAGGTATAGATACGTAAATAAAGTGTATATGATGACATGATAAAGTGATGAAGCATGATGTTGTATCGTAAACATGAGAAATAGTTACCAATATTGGTTTATAAATAACATGATTCGTTAGATTTTTTTTTATCTATGAGGGATTTTTGTTTCTCCCCCATCTGGTCTGAAAAGACGTGAGAGAATTGCTCAATGTGAATGACAGCACACCCTCTGACGAGAGTAGTTGATGCAAACAAGGCTAAAAATACTCAAGATACTCAAAGAGCACCAAATGTGACTTGGAACAAATTTCAAATGACGTGAACACAAATAGAGTTCCAAACCTATAAAGTTTCAGCAGACTAATAACAAGATCAAAGGCAAATAAACTTAAAGAGTTACTCCAAGTTTTCATAAAAAACATGTGGATGATGGACTGGCTAATTGTGGAAAGTTCAAATATGAGCTTTTTGAACAACCCAAATTCGTAACTTTAATTGGGTTTAAATGATTTGGGATAATTTGATATTGTTTGAGTCTTATTAGTAATGGGTGAATAAGCCTTGTGTATGAGCTGCATTAGTTGAGTTGTTTTAAATATTTTGGATTGTTTTATTTTAGTTTGAATTAAGTAAGCTCATATAGTCAAGTGTAACTCATTTGGGCTTAAGTCTTATCTTAGTGTTATTACAAGAATGAGTCCATAAGTATATGGTGCCATAAACAATTAGTGGTGTTGGTTAAGAAGATTGGAATTACAAGGAGTTACATAACAATTGCCTATAATTAACCTAGTTATTATTGGAGTTACAATTGTAATTATCATATAATTAGCTTAGTTATTGTGGGAGTTACAATTGTAGTTATTGTGTTGTAACTTATCATTGATTTCTTTAGCTATAAATACCAAATGAACTCTTCTTTGTGAACATCAAGAGTTGTAATCAAATATTTCAGAATTGAGTTGAGAGCGTTTTGACTTTCTTTTCACTTTATACACAAGGTGTTGATTTGGAATACAATTGTTATCACTTGTATTTCAATTTTGATTTCCTATTTCAATTGTTCTTGGTGCTTGTTTGGATTGGGTTCAAGGGATATCATTTATCTTTCTTGGGTTCTATTTAACTTCTACCATTTAGGTAATTGAATAAATTTGATTCTTTTTTACTTTTGATTTAATCTAAACCGATTGAAGAATTTTAAGGTTCAAGCAATGGTTTGGGGTTTCGCATTAATAGTAATGCGATATGATTGCAAAGGTCACATTTGGCGAAGTACGACTGTGACTATAGTTTACATGTAGGATCATTATAGTTGGCACGACCATAGTCATAGATCGTGTCATAGCTTGACAAGTCGTAAATATGCTGATGGTTTAACTACCAACAAATTGTTGATATGGGTAGTCAGGAATCGTATTGCCCTTAGTAGGTGGAAGTTGGAATGACTTCACGCAAAGAATAAAATAAGACAAACGCATGATATAATTTGTTTGATTTTCTCTATTTAATTTTAGCATGACTAATATGATTGATGGGATTTGATATGATTATGACATGATTGATTTGATATTTTCTTTAAATAAAATAAACTGTTTTCATGATTATTGAAATGGACCTCTAACACGATTCCCAATGGTGAGTAAATAAGATAGCTCTTTTCAAGATTAATTACTTTTAAAATTTTAGTATTGCCATTTAAATAGTATTTTTCTTACTGAGTATGTGAAACTCATCCCTTTCCATGAACCTCTCAGATGAGAACAATGGTAAGGAACTGATCGTTAACCTACCTACTGAATCTTTTAAGGATCCCTTAGATCTATAAATCTTACGAGTGCATGTTTTGTCCCGTACTCTGATGAGTCCAACTTTTACAGAGACTTGTATTTAATTTTATTTCGCCTTACTATTGTAAGATTTTGGAACTCTATTGTTATTTTGTAAGGGATTGTAATATTTTATTTCGCTGCATACAATTATCTTAAATGCACTTAGTATCTATTTATGTATCTGAAACTCTTATGCTTTAATTAGTATTTGGGTATCACAAATGGTATTAAAGCAGCTAAACGAAATAATCCCTTACAATTGAGGCTATAGTTTAAAAGACCACTTTATATACTTAGGATATTTTCTTTCTTAAAAATTAGACCACCAACTCATGTCATCCTTTCCTTTTGTAGGAATGATGCGAGGGAGACCTTCTATAGAAAGAACTGAGAGACCTGAGGCTTAGGATCCATCGACCATGGTCGAATTTACCAAGCTCTTCTGAGCCATTCAAGGTCTAACTGCAACTGTAGGTCAAAACCATGCAAACCACTGTCAACACCCTCCTGCCCACGATTATCACCCAACCAAGATATCCATTTCCCATAACATAGCTGAGTTTAGAAGACTAAACCCACTTCACTTCGAAGGAGACCTCGATCCCTTAGCAACAAAAGCCTGGATCCTACATGTAGAGAAACTTGTCTCTATTTTAGATTTGACAAAAGAACGAAAGGTCCCCCTAGCAGCCTCCATGTTAGTTGGAGAAGTCGAATACTTGTGGTAGCTTAAAAAAAAGATGTTTTACCCACCCTTACCACCTGAGAGGTTTTCATGGATGTTTTTTTTTTAAACTTCTTCCCTGTTTATGTTTGAGAAAAGAAAGAGGAGGAATTTCAGGACCTCTACTAGGAAAATATGACGGTTGCCCAAGATGCAACCCGATTTATCAAACTGTCTAAGTTTACTCCTCTGATGGTCACCCCTGAGAGTCATAAGGCTAGAAATTCTTAAATGGCCTTCATGTTAATATTTATGACCGGGTCACGATGCTGAGACCCAGCTCTTATGCTGAGGTATTAGAGCATGCCCAGTTGTTCAAAGATCTTATCTCAGTCCGACACCAATGCATTGCTTGTGTTCATACCAACAACAGCAATACCAACCCCAACAACTAAGAAGAAGATTGCTTGACCCTGTTAGTAACCACCCCGATAAAAGACCCCAACTTGCCCCTCCTCCTAACTTACTATACTGGACACCCTATTCAACCTACTTAACTATGTCAGCATTGCAGACGCTTTCATGGTGATCAACCTTGTCGGCGTTTAAACAATGCCTGCTACAAGTACAGAAACACTCAGCACTGTTAAAGATTGATCCTAGTGACTGAAGGACATGGTTAGTCCATTAGCCTAGGGACGTGTTTACCATGTTGATGAGGCCAGTGCCCTTGCTACTCCTACTATCATTCAGGGTATGCTTTTTATCCATGACATCACTGCTCGAGCCTTGATTGATACAGGTGTTACCCACTCTTTTATTTCTTGTTCTTTTAATTGTAAATTAAATGTTAAGCTTGAATCTTTCAGTAAAGTATTAGTACTAGATACTTCTTCTAAAGTTCTCTTAGATCTTATACTTTAAGATTTCTCAGAATTTGATGTCATCTTAGGTATGGATTAATTAGATAAATGTAGATCAATCATCAACTGTGAAAGTAAAATTGTAACTCTTTATTAACTAAAAATAAAATAAAGTTTTACGAGTTGTGTTTGTTATTCTCTAACCTTTGAATAAATAGGAATATGGATGTCGACCTTGTCATATATACAATCCTTATGGTTTGTCACCTTTCAAATGTCTTTCTAAAGGAAATGCCTGGTCTACCTCCCCATGGGAGAGAATTCTCCATCGATTCATTTTCAGAAACTTAACCGATCTCAAAGCCTTATCACATGAGTCGCACCGAACTTGCTGAAAATGAGCACCAGCTCTTCAAGCTTCTTAGGTAAAGATTCATTCTCCCCAGCCATTCTTCCCAACCATTCTCTTTGGGGTATTGATGATCTCTTTGATCAATTACAAAGTGTTACAGTTTTTTTGAAGATTGATATCAGATCGGGATACTATCAGTTGAGATTAAAGAAAAAAGATATCCCTAAAACGATCTTTCGATGCCAATACGATTAGTACGAGTTCAAGGTTATGCCTTTTGGAGCGACTAATACCCTTATTATTTTCATGGATCTTATGAATATAATTTTTTGACATGCACTAAATCAATACATCATCGTATTCATTAATAAAATCCTGGTGTACTAAAAAAACCACAAAAGACATGCATATTATTTGTCCTGAGTGTTGGAGATCCTCCAATAGAATCATTTGTATGCAAAATTCAACAAATGTTCTTTTTGGTTGGACTGAGTCTTGTTTCCTAGAAATGTAATTTCTAACGAAGGAGTTTCAGTTGATCCATCCAAGATTAAAACCGTGATCAATTGGAGCCGACCAATAAGCGTCATTGAGGTACATAGTTTTCTTGGCTTAGCCGATTACTATCAGTGGTTCATTGATGGGTTTTCTAAGATTGCAACTCCGTTGACCCGCCTCACCAAGAAAGATGTTGTGACATCCCAAATGTTAATTAAAACATAAGGGTGTCAGATATAGAAACAGATTATGAGTGCGTGTTAAATAATTGTATGTAGTGGAACAAATTATTACAAATTCCTTACCTAACTATATATGAGTTCCAACTACATATATACTAAGGCTAGAAATAACAACAAAATACAAAATATCAAAATATAAAAAGGACCACTTCTTTCACTATGTGACTGGGCTCATTAGAGTGCAAAATAAATCATGCACTCAAGGTTTGTAGACCCACGGGATCCTCATGGACTTCAAAGGGTAGGTCAACGTTCGGTTCTTCATTATCTTCCTCATCTAGGGAGGCATAGAAGTGAGTGAGTTTTATATACTCAGTAAGAAAAATAATATTTAAATAACATCATAAAATTTTAAAAGGTGAATAATTATGTCATCAACACTTACCATCAGAAGTCATGTCGAGGTCCTTTCTTACTTTATGAAAATAATTTATTTATTAAAAAAAATATCATATCCATAATATCAATCATAACAATCAAATCAATCATGCTAATAATGAAAAAAATTAAATAAATTATGAAATGCTCAAATTTTCGTATCATACTTCGCGAAGTCGTTTTGACTTCCATCTTCTGAGGATAGATACGAATTTTCGACTACCTATGTGAAACAATCAAATCAAATATATAACAACAATTTGCTCACGACACATTTTTGGCTTGTTAAACCATGGCATGATCTATAACCACGCCCGTGCCAACCACAATGGTCCTATCATATATTCTATAGTCACGATGGTACTTAGCAAAAGGTGACCCCTAACAGATATTCGTGTCACCACTCTTGTCAGATGGTACACCATCATCCATATAAAGCGGTCCTCTCACGTCTTTTCAGACCAGATGGAGGAGGAAAAAACAGAAACCCCTCAAAGATAAAAAGCCTAATGAGACACTTGATACATTATGTATGTCAATACAGATACATATTTTTCGCACCATTTCATGTTCATTCCCTTTTTCATATTTAAGAGAATTATCACCAAAATCATGTCATTTAGATCACATACAAATCACCAAGTGCCTATAAAATCTTATAACATGCTTTATTAAGTAAAATTCACTTCATTTGAACAATTAAACATAAAACATGCGAATCATAAATTTCAATCTTCATAGTTTTAATTTCTAAAAATGCTCTTTAAGATGTCCAAGAAAATACTAAATTTCTTACCAAAACTTTGAAATTTTTCCTAGACCTTTTTTCTTCTTTTCATCTCCTTCTCTTTCTAGATCACTCCCTCTCTCTATGCTCTTGGAGGATGGAACAATGAAATGGAAGTGATGAGGAAAAATGAAAGAAAGGGGTCCTTATTTATAGAAAATAGAGACTGTTGGATTTGCACCAAGTAGCGAAACCTGGTGAAAAGAGAGAAAATTGAGTAAAAAATGAGTGATGTAACGCAACGTGATAATAATGCAAAAAAAGACGAAGAACCTCCCAACCGACTGCGGTTCACCACCTAAGGTGGATGAAGCGGGAGGGTATTGGGAGGATTGAATCTTATAACTTCTCGCATGTCGTTGTACTTAATTAATTTAGAAAACCCTATTTATTCAGACCTGAACTCATTTAATTCACTCCACATATTATTTATCGTAACACGTGTATCTTGCTAATTTTCAATTACTTTGATTTTATTTAATATTGTTTTATTTTAATTATTTTCATTTAATTTTAATTTAACTTCATTTATATTATTTTAGTAAAAAATTGAAAAATTTGAAAAAAAATGGCGAAACGAGAAAAAAATCCTTACGAAAAAAATATTGTGGGGAAGGAAAGTTGCCCACGCAGCATGCCTATGCACTATGCGCGCATGCACGCACGCACAGTAGACACGGGACGTGCGCACATCACACACGTCCAATCTGCACGGGCGTCCTATCGCACGCAAGCGGGCCGTCTGCATGTCACCTCGCGCGCAGATAGATGCTGCACACTATGCGCGCATCATCCGCACAGTAGGCCTACGTGAATAGGCCCCTATGCACTTGGGGCCTAAGCACAGTAGGCCTGCACGCGTGCAGGTTAGCCCCTTCGCACATAGCAGAGGGCCTGTGAGCTGCTGTCGCTTTCGGTGGTGCGCCACCGCAACTAGCGAAGGAGGCCTTCCTCTCTCGTTTTTCATGCCAAGCATCTTTTTCCTCTTTCTCTTTGCCGAATTTTGTCACTTGACACGAATCTAACGGTTCTAAATTTCTATAAATAGGTCTTCCCTTTCCACTCTTCCCCACACTAGCATTCTTCTATTTTTCAAAACTTAGAGAGAGAGAGTGATTTAGAGAGAGAGAGAGAAAAAGAAAATAGAACAATAAAGGAGGAAATATCAAAGTTTCGGTAAAAAATTTAATATTTCTTTCAATGTCTTAAGGAGTATTTTTAGATAAAAAATTATTAAATTATGATAATTATGACTTTGCCTATTCTACATGCTTGTGTATTTGTAGATCTTATAAACTGAACTCTTCTTGTTTTCAAGCATATTGTGTGATTTATAGACACTTGATGTTTTGCATGTAATAAAATTAATATGAATTCGGTATTGTTGTCTGGAAAGATAAAAGAAACAAAAAAAAAGTGGAATGAAACATGAAGATCTGAAGTATGTATTTGTACTGACATGCATAATGCATCAAATGTCTCGTTAGACTTTTTATCTTTGAGGGGTATCTATTCCTCTAACCTCATCCAGGGTATCTGTGTTCTCCTCTCCCAATCTGAAAAGACGTAAGAGGATCGCTCTCTGTGGATGACGGTGTACCCTTTAACGAAAGTGGTGATGCAAATATCTATTAATAGTCACCTTTGGCTAAGTATTGTTGTGACTGTAGATATATGATAGGACTACTATGGTTGGTACGATCGTGGTCGTAAATTGTACCATGGTTTGGCCAACCAAAATTGTGCTTGAACAAAATTGTGTCTTTCTTTCTTTTATAGGAATTTATAGGAATGACGTGAGGAAAACTATCCGTAGAGTGTACTGAGTAACCTAAAGCCCTGGATCACCCGATCAGGGCTGAATTTGCCAAATTCTTCTGAGCCATCGAAGGATTAACTACGATCGTAGGACAAATTAAGCCAACCCTTGTCCACCTCTTGCCCTTGAATACTGAATAGCCAAGATGTCTATTTCTCACAATATAGCAGAGTTCATAGGAAGCTTAACCCACCACATTTTGAAGGTGGCCATTATCCCTTAGTAGCCAAAGCCTAGATCCTACATATAGAGAAGCTTTTCTCTGTCTTATACTTGACTGAGGAACATAAAGTTTCCTTAGCAATTTTTATGCTAAACGGTGAAGCCGAACACTGATGGCGACTCAAGAAGGAGGTCCTACCTACTCCTACCACCTGAGAAGTTTTCATGGATGCATTCTTTGATAACTTCTTCCTTGCCTATGTCCGAGAAAAGGAGGAGGAATTTTAGGACCTCCACCAAAAAAATCTGACGGTTGCCCAATATGCACTTCGTTTTGTCCAACTATCTAGGTTTACCCCTATAATGGTCACTCCTGAAAGCTGAAAAGTTATGAAGTTTCTAAAAGGCCTTTGTGTCGACATCTATGACTGGGTCGCAATGCTGAGAGACCCAGCTCGTATGCATAGGTGCTAAAACATGCCAAGTTGACTAAAGACCTCATCTTGGCCAAACACCAATGCATTGCCTGAGCCCGTACCCAACAATAACCCTAACAGTTTAAGAGGAGATTCCCTGATCCAGTAAGTACCAACCCCGATAAACAAACTAGAGTTGTTCTTCTCTCTACCTTGCCTCCACCTACAGTCCAACTTGCCTGACATAACTAACCCTATCAGCATTGTGGTCGCTCACATGGTGATCTACTATGTCGGTGTATCAATCATGTTTGCTATTGATGCGAAGCACCCAGCATCTTATAAAAGACTATCGTCAGTAACCAAAAGACATGGTTAGGCCTGTAGCTCAGGGTCGCGTGTACCACCTAGATGAACCCGGTGCTCTCCCCACTCCTGTTCTCATCCAGGATATGCTTTCTAACTATGATACTTCTGTCAAGGCTTTGATCGATACAGGTGCTACTCTTTTATTTTCTGTGCATTTACCGATAATCTTGATTTTAGGCTAGAACCTTTAGTAGAAACGTTGACGGTAGAAACTCCCTCCAGGAGATTATTAGAAGCTCACTGTGTATATAAAGATTTTAAAATAAAAGCTTCAAGAATAGAAGTATTTATGAATCTAATGCTGTTAGATTTTACAAGATTTGATGTGATATTAGGAATGGACTGGTTAGAGAAGTACAGAACAAAAATCAATTGTGAAAGTAAAATTATAATTTTACAGTCCCCAAAAAAGGAATAAAATTATTATTATTATCATTATTTTTTCTAATAATTGAATAAACAGGAATATGGGTGCTAATCTTACTGTGTGTTCCATACCAATTGTTTGTAATTTTTCGGATATCTTTCCCATCAAACTTCCTGGTCTGCCTCCCCTGCGAGAAGTAGAGTTCTTAATTGAGTTGCTGCTCGGAACCCAGCCAATTTTGAAGCCCGCTTATCATATGAGTCGAGCTGAGCTAACAGAGCTGGAATATCAGCTTTCTGAACTTATTACCCATAAGTTTATCCGCTCTAGTCATTCTCCTTAGGTGCTCTAGTTTTGTTTGTGAAAAAGATAGTTCTCTCGGACTCTGTGTGGGTTACTAGGAACTCAACTGAGTGATAGTTAAAAGCAAGTACCCTTTACCTCGGATTAATGACTTCTTTGATCAACTATAAGGAGCCATTGTCTTCTTTAAGATTAACCTTAGGACGGGATACTACCAACTGAGAGTCAAAGAAGAAGATATTCCAAAGACTACTTTCTAATGCAGGTACAATTTGTATGAGTTTAGGGTAATGTCGTTCGAGTTGACCAATGCTCCTACAACCTTCATGGACCTCTTGAATAGAGCTTTCCATCACAGACTAGATCAGTACGTCATCGTATTTATTGATGACATCTTAGTGTACTCCAAGAGCCTTGGGGAACATGCAATGCACTTGGCTGAAGTGTTAGAGACCCTTCGTTGGAACAAACTATATGCTAAACTTAGCAAATGCTCCTTCTGGTAGGATCGAATTTCCTATCTCGGTCATGTAATTTCAAGTGAAGGAGTTTTCATGGATCTGTCAAAGGTTGAAATAGTAGTCAATTGGAATCCACCGACCAATGTGGCCGAGATACGTAATTTCCTTGACTTGACATGATACTACCTACGATTCATCGACGAATTTGCTAAGATTGCTGCTCCATTGACCTGACTCACCCGGAAGGACGTACCATTTGTCTAGAACTATGAATGTAGTGAGAGCTTCAAGGAATTGAAGTGTCGTCTTACCTTTGCTCCTGTGTTGATCCTCCTTGACAATACAGGAATGTTTCAGATCTACTAGGATGCATATCATATTGGTTTAGGGTGTGTCTTGATGCAGCATGGTAGAGTAATCGCTTATGATTCCTGACAACTGAAGCCTCATAAGTGGAACTACCCTACCCACGACCTGGAGTTGGCAGCCATTATGGCGTCACTACCTGTTTGGGCAAACTTCTGAGATTTATACTGATCATAAGAGTTTAAAGCATATCTTCTCACAAAAGGAACTAAATATGAGACAGAGACACTAGATGGATCTCCTAAAAGACTATGACTGCAAGATCATCTATTACCTCGGTAGAAGAAATGTAGTTGCTGATGCACTAAGATGAAAGGAGTCCACAGTGTTGACTCAAACCATGGCCTCAAGTTGGAAATTAATGGACAATATGCAGCGTCTCCGCCTTAGCTACTACGGTAAAGGCACTTATCTTACTCAGATCCAAGCCCTGCCAAATATCTTCATGAAAATATGAGAAGCTTAACTCACGGACCCGGAACTCACCAAGAATCTAGATAAGTTCACTTCTAACGAATCTCCTGATTTCAGAATTTTGGATAATGTACTGTTAAGATTTCGAAACTGAATTTAGGTCCCCATCACTGGTAGGGTAGATGTTCTCAAGACCGCCCGTACTTTCAAGTTATCCATCTATCCCAGGAGTACCAAGATATACCAAGACTTGAAGCGTCAGTACTGTGATTGGGAATTAAGAAGGATATAGTCGACTACGTCTCTCGATACCTTACTTGTTAGAGAATTAAAGTAGAACATCAGAGACTTGGTGGTTCGTTACAAGGTCTTCCGATTCTTGAATGAAAATGAGAGCATGTAACTATGAATTTTGTCACTGGATTTTCCATAACTTGTTTGGTTGAAGTGTTATCTGGGTTATCGTTGACAGATTGACCAAAACCACCCACTTTTTGCCTATCATAACCACTGACTCCACTAACAAATTACCTCGCCTATATGTTGATGAGATTATTCAACTTCATGGTGTTCCCTCATCCATTGTGTCCGATCATGATCCCCGATTCACCTTCCACTTCTAGGACAACTTTCAGGAAGCTTTGGGATCTGGATTGTATTCAGTACCGCTTATCATCCCCCAAACGAATGGTCAGTCAGAATGCAATCCAGATATTAAAAGACATGTTCTGTATTTGTGTCCTTGATTTTGGCGATAACTGGTATGAGTACCTTCCCCTATGTAAATTTGCTTACAATAACATTTATTATTTCAATATCGGTATGGCTCCGTTGAAACATTGAATAGAAGGTCTTATCGTTCTCCCATTTGCTAGAGTGAGGTGGGGAACTAGCGCCATTTGGGACCAAACTTCATTTAGGAAATCATTGAGAAGGTCACAATCATCCGCAAGAACTTGGCCACTGCCCAGAGCCGTAAGAAGAGATACATCAATAATTAGAGGGGACCCTTGGAATTTGTCGTGGGAGACCAAGTTTTTTTCAAGATTTTTTCTTGTAAGGACAAGATGCAATTTGGGAAAAGAGAGAAGTTAAGCCCTTGATACGTGGGACCTTTTCGGATCATCGAGCGCATTAGACCCATGGCATACCGCCTCGCTCTATCCCGATAGTTTATGGGTCTACATGACGTCTTTCATATCTCGATGCTAAGGAGACCCTGACCTTTCTCATATAATTTCCTCACGATGAGGTTCTCGTGGAGATTCTTGGATAGATCAAAAAGGTCTTATGCAACAAGACGATTCCTATGGTGAAGTTGCGATGACAGCATCATACCCAAAAAAAAAAAAAACAACATGGGAGTTGGAAAACAAGATGAGCGAAAAGTATGCGAACATGTTCGAGACAAATTTAGGGACTAAATCTTTTTAAAGTGGGGAGGATGTAACATCTCATCCGTCGCTGTGCTTAATTAATTTAGAAAATCCTATTTATTCAGACCTTTAGACCGCATTGAACTCATTTAATTCACTCCACATATCATTTATCGTAAAACGTGAATCTTGCTTATTTTTAATTATTTTAATTTTATTTAATATTATTTTATTTTAATTATTTTCATTTAAATTTAATTTAATTTAATTTATATTATTTATTTTATTTTAGTAAAAAAATTGGAAAATTCAAAAAAAAAAAGGCAAAACAGGGAAAACAATCATGCGGGGAAGGAAAGCTACCTGCGCACTATGCGCGCATGCACGCTTGCACATCAGATGCAGGAGTGCGCGCAACGCGCCCATCTCGTCTGTGCGCGTGTCCTGTTCACGCAGGTGGGTCGGCTGTGCGTCACCTTGCGTGTGGATAGGCCCCTGTGCGCCTAGGCCCTGAGCACAGTAGACCTGTGCGCGTGGCGCCCAACACACCTAAGCCCTACGCGTGCACAAGCTAGCCCCTTGCGTGCGCAGCAGGTGGCCTGTGTGCTTGCAGGCTAGCTTACATTGTGCCGGACAGGCCATTGCCACTTGGGGCAGTGCTGCGCCGCTGACAGAGGAGGCCTTTCTCCCTCGTTTTTCATGTCGAGCATTTTTTTTTTCTCTCTCTTTTCAATAGAATTGGCCACTTGGGGCAAATCCAACAGTTCTAAATTTCTATAAAAATGTCTTCCCTTCCCACTCTTTCCCACACTTCCATTCTTCCGTTTTTAAGACTCAAAGAAAGAGAAAGAGAGAGAGAGAGAAGAAGGGAAAGAAAAGAAGAATGGTGAACGAAGAAATATCAAAGTTTTGGTAAAGAATTTAGTATTTCTTTCGACATTTTAAGAAATATTTTTAGATAAAGAAAAATAATTAAATTATGATAATTATGATTTTGTCTATTTTGCATGCTTGTGTATTTATAGGGCTTATAAACTGCACCTTTCTTGTTTCAAAGCATGCTATGTGATTTATATACGCTTAATCTTTTGCATGTAATAGAATTAATATGAACTCAATGTTGTTATCTGGAAAGATAAAAAAAAAAAAGTAGAATAAAGCATGAATGGTCCGAAATATGTATATGTACTAACATGCATAATGCATCAAGTGTCTCGTTAGACTTCTTATCTTTAAGAGGTATATGTTCCCCTATCCCCATCCAGGGTATATGTGTCATCTTCCCCATATGGTCTAGAAAGATGTAAAAAGACTGCTCTTTGTGGATGACGGCATACCATCTGACGAGAGTAGTGATGCAAATATATGTTATGGGTCACCATTTGTTTGCCCAAACAGGTAGTGACACCATATTTTCAGAGCAAAGATAATGGTTGCCAACTTTAAGCCGTGAGTAGGGTAGTTCCACTCATGAGGCTTCAGTTGTTGAGATCCATAAGCGACTACTCTACCACGCTGCAACAAGACACACCCCAAGCCAATATGAGATGCATCGCAGTAAACCTGAAACTTTCCTGTATTGTCAGAGAGGATCAGCTCTGTCGACGCTTCAATTCTATGAAGCTCTCACTACATTCATTGTTCCAGACAAATGGTACGCCCTTCTGGGTGAGTCGAGTCAATGGAGCAGCAATCTTAGCAAATCCATCGATGAATCGTCGGTAGTATCCTGCCAAGCCAAAAAAACTATGTACCTCGACCACATTAGTGGACGGATTCCAGTTGACTACTATTTCAACCTTAAACGGATCCATAAAAACTCCTTCACTTGAACTTACATGATTGAGAAAAGAAACTCAATCCAACCAAAAAGAGCATTTGTTAAGTTTAGTATACAGTTGATTCCGACGAAGGGTCTCCAATACTTCGGTCAAGTGCACTGCATAGTCTCCCAAGCTCTTGAAGTACACTAAGATTTCATCAATAAATACAATGATGCACTAATATAGTGCGTGCTGAAAAATTCTGTTCATGAGGTCCATGAAAGCTGCAGGAGCATTGGTTAACTGAACAACATTACCCTGAACTCATACAAATAGTACATGCATCAAAAAGCAGTTTTTTAAATATCTTCTTCTTTGACTCTCTGTTGGTCGTATCCCCTGCTAAGGTCAATTTTAAAGAAGACTGTGGCTCATTGCAGTTGCTCAAAGAGGTCATCAATCCGATGTAAAGAGTACTTGCTTTTAACTGTCATTCGATTAAGTTCCTGATAATCCACACAGAGTTTGAAAGAACCATCTTTCTTTTTCACGAACAACATTGGAACGCTCCAAGGAGAATGGGTAGGGCAGATAAACTTTCTAGTAATAAGTTCAAAAAACTGATGTTCCAAGTCTGTTAGCTCAGCTCGACTCATACGATAGACGGGCTTCAAAATTGGTTGAGTTCCGAAAGAACTCTACTTCTCGCGGGGGAGGCAAACTATGAAGTTCGATGGAAAAGACATCCAGAAAATTACAAACAATTGATATGGAATACACAACAAGATCAGCATCCAAATTCTTGTTTATTCAATTGTTAAGAAAAATAACAATAATTTTATTCATTTTCGAAGATCATAAAGTTACAATTTTACTTTCACAATTGATTATCGCTCTGTACTTCTCTAACCAAATTCATTTCTAATATCACATCAAATCCTACAAAATCTAATAGCATTAGATTCACAAATACTTTTATTATTGAAGCTTTTATTTTACAATATTTATATACACAGTAAAATTTTAATAATTCCTAAATAATAATTTCTAAAAGGAGTTTCTACCTATAGTGTTTTCTTTCATATTTTGAAATTCTACTCATTCGTTCTAAACCTTCTCTATCTAAATTATTCTTTTATTATTCTCTAACTAAATCTTCATAATTCAATCTTGATATTTTATTTTATTGTTTAAATTTTTATTTGTTAATATTAATTTATTTTATATAACTCTTTGTAATTTAAAAATTAAATTAATTAAAATTATTATTATTGCTATTATTTATTATCTAATATTATTACTTTATTTTATTTTTATCAACTCAAATTTTATTTTTATTTTATAATTCTTTAAGTCTTTTTCATCAATTATTTTGTCTAATTCCTACTTCACTCCCTAATTTTTCCAAAAATTAACATTCTACTTTAAATTTCATTTCTTTTTAACTTAAAATCAATCCATTCAAACTTCCTAACAGGTTCAAAGATGTATAAAAGATGCAACCAAGCATTCACAACCATCAGCAAGCAAATGAGTATGAAAACTGTAAAAATCACTAAAATTCCATTTTCAAACCAAATCACCCTTACCTATTTGCATGCTCTGAATTTCATAAAATTACTATAAAAATATTTTAAAAAAAAAATAATGATACGAAGGCTTCAAGTTTGTTACTAATTATACCTACAGACTTTAGAGTGAAAGAATTTCGACTTGAAATCAAAACATCATCCCAAAAATTAGTAGAAAATCTACGCAACAACTAAACTTTCTCAGTGTCAACAATGGATATGAGGATTTCATGCAATCCCATTGCATACACATCTCATTTCTGACTATTCTAATTACTAAGACGTTCATCTAATTAAATTTTCCTCATTTTATAAATTTGCAACAATTTAATTATTCTATTCAAAACTATTTTTTCTTCTTATTTCCAAAAGCTAAGCTAAGAAGTTCAAGCTCTAAATTAATTTTCCATAACACACACATAATTATACCTATGTGTCTGCTTATATATACAAACACCGCGCACACAATTGTACAGATTTATATTTATACACTTTTAAACTACACTCACATTCTTTATCACAAATTATATATATATATTACACACATTAATATATACATTATTGCATTTACACACATTATTGCATTTACACGTCCATAGTTTGATAAAGACATCGCAATTATACACTTTATATATATATAGAGTCACCTACATACACGCATGTGCAATATACACACCCATAACAGTAGATATAACTATACACACACACAAATGCTTAAGCACCATTTCTATTTAAATAGATAGATAATGATATATATATATATATATATATATACTTACATTAATATCTTCCCTTCTCTTATAACTATATATATATTTATTTCATATAATAGCATACATATATGTAGTTAGGCTCATATATATATAAAACATAATCACGCATATGCTTCAACTTCGGTGCGTAATTTTGTATTCCTATGTTCCTACTCCAAAATCTTATATATATCTATTACACAATAGCACCCCTAAATATACACAAAACATACATATATACATATATATATATATACACACATTTGCTGCAAACAAACACTCACACCATACACATTGCACATTTATTTATATATATACATACATATTTATATATATACATACATACACAAACAAAGTCCTGCGTGCATATATATATATATATATGTGCATGTACCCTGAACTTTTTTTTAACATTTATAAATATAGATATAATTTCTGCTTATACATAACTCACACACCCATTTCATACATCAACATGCACATATATACAAAATACATACCCATTTCATACATCAACATGCACACATATACAAAATACACACCCATTCTTCACATATACATATATTTACGATCCCACACAAAATTCATATATATAGATATACAGCATACTCACTCATGACTCATGTATACATATACACCCGCACACACATTTGGAAATATATACATATAGATTACTCACGCACATATTCACACCCCTGCAGACATGCTTACCATTAAAGTAACCACCCGCATACATACACACATGCTAACACACCCGCATGAAACATAGCACCTTTGCACATATATTCATATATATATATATATAGGTGTATACTCAGACATTATATAAACATATACACAGCTTTATATATACACATTTACTTATATATATACCTGCATCCAAACACACCCAGATTTATATATATATACACGCATATTTACACATATCACATAGATTTACATACATATGCATATAATTACAAACTCACACAACAACAGATTCACTTATATATATAAAATCACACACATATATATATATTTACATGCAGACACTTTTGTATATTTACAGTTTTATACGCACATAATTCATTCATACACACAGATTTGATGCACATATATAGATATAGCCATGCCTGTCCACAGACTTTTATTTGAAATTTGCACTCACACAGACAAGTTAGTATATATATTAATATATATCCACCCAGCTCCATACAAACTTATATATAAGCACACAACTACAAAGTTTTATATATAAATAGACACTCACACACAGGCTTGTTTATATATATATTAATATATTTTACTCACATAAGTATATAGATTTTGATTTTATATATATACACACATGCCTGTAGCTGCTTACACACGCACTCAGTTTATATAAATATATACCCATGTATACACACAAACTTGAACACTCCTTTATAAACGCGCACAGGCTCTTTTACTTTTTTTTAATTATACACAGATTAATATGTATACATATTTACACATGAAATCACACACATACTAACATACATTCACACATCTGCATGCACCAGCACACGACACTTAGTTTCATCTTATTTCTTTTTACAGACACACATTTATGTATATATTCCTTTTTTTTCACTTCACCGAGCACACACACACACACACACATATCCGGCACACATACACAGACATGCATGTTCTTTTTTTTTCCTCATGCATCTGTACGGGGTCAATTCAAAATGAGTTACGAATTAGATAATTTGAAATTAAAGCTTAGTAAATAATTATAGAAGAGAGGTTATGAATATCCTTACTCGAAATTGGAAAAAAGGAACAACCGATTATCACTCACGGATTTCGGTTGTATGAATTGGTTTTTACCCTCTTAGATTTGGATTTTCTTTCCTAAATGTACATAAAAATTAATAAAATCTAAACTAGAAGAGAAAGGGAAGAGAAATGGAAGAAATCGGCTTACCATTGCCGATTTTCTTCTTCTGGAGTGGCGGCTCAGCCCAGCTCCGTCGCCTTCTACATATTTCCATCAACTCCCTCTCACCCTCACTTTTCTCTTCTGGCGGCTGGGATTCTCTTGCCCCTCAAAGAGCTGCAAAATGAAGCTTATATATAGGCTTTTGGGAGCCATCGGATTCCCAAGCCAAAATTTGGGCTATTCGTTCTCAGATCTCGCCACGTGTATGCACATGTGGCTGAGCGACATGGCCCCTCTCGACATCTCATCTGCTTAGCTGTCCAACACCTCCTTAAATTCTATTTAGGCCCTAGTTTTTGAATATATAATTCACTTGACCCTTTTTAATTACAAAGAAAGTTCAAAAATTTTAATTTTTATTCGTTTAAGCTCTTAAAATCTTAATTTTTATAAATTTGGATTTAATTTAATTTATAAATTTCTTTTTATGAATTTATTTAATTTATATGACAGCTGTGATGTTTTTTTACTATATTTTATTTTTTAATTACCCTAGTTTGCATACAAATTGCTGAATGTAGTTCAAGTAGGGAGGGTTTAATTAAGAATTTGAGTTTCTGCATACTCATGCACATGTGGGATTTATGATTAAGGTGTTTTCATCCTAACTTTCCTGCGTTACACTATGTAACGACCCTGGAAATTAAAAGAAAATGTATATATAAAAATTCTAAGTGCGGAAGCGAAATAAAATATTATGATTAATATCCCTTACACAATAACCAAAACATATTAAACGTATGAAATAATAAGCTAACTAAAGTAAATACTAGAAATGAATACTATAAGGAAAACTATAAAATCTTTAGGCATCTACTCACCGTCTTCCTGCGGAACGGACTCGGGGACCAAGCCATCCTGATATGAAATGGTTAAGTAAGTAATGAGTTACACTAGCTCAGTAAAGATGTCATACTATCTCACTGTCACAGAAGTAAAGGTTGGTAGAAAACAAAAACGACCAATAGAGCATAATTTATAACAAATTCATTTATCAATAATAAAATCCTTTACTGTCCACTTACCTCGGTAAGATTTATGAAAACAGTAATATTATAATATCATGAAATCATACGTACTCTGTAACATAACACATGTCATACTTTTAATATTTCAATCATCAGGCAACAAATTTTCTCTTTTACCAACCTACCAGTATCCATGTAGATCCATAGGGGTCCCCGCTACACGTGAACCATTCACCTTAATAACTTAACTCCAGGACCGTTCCCATACCCCGTCCGGTATGGGTGCCAAAACCATAAACCTCAATACCCCGTCCGGTATGAGGGTGAAGTGGGCCGTCCCCATACCCCATCCGATATGAGCACCAAAACATTTAAAGTCTCCATACCCTGTCCGGTATGAGAGACAACGTTCCCGGTAGGGTTCTCTATGGACCCGGTCCATCCACCATCTCCTGGGATATCTAGTGAGGCTGTCAACTTATCCATTTATCAATTCACATACCTTTTCTATTCTTTTCTTAGTTTTCTGTTTCTCACATAATCATGAATATTTAAACCAGTAACGAGCATCCAACAATGCAGGCATATCATCGGATTCACAAAATCAAGTAGTAGTAAAGTAAACAGTGATTCATACATTCAAAACCATAAAATAAATAGATCAGACACCATAATGCCTTTAAAACTGTAAAATAACTAAAACAGCAACTGATCGAAAATATAACAGATTCGGGCCCCATTAGCAACCTTGATTAATTATACATATCTATTAATTCATAAAATACCGTTTTATCATTTATTAAGCTTTAATGCCGCGATAGAAAATAGGGTGAGAGATTCTTACTTGATTCGAAGTCTAAAATCGATTTTTCACTGTGCCTACGGGTAGTCCCTAGATTCCTTGAATTTTTTTCCGCGAATTGAAATACACTTCTGGTACTTGCACATGTCCCCAAAAAAATTCCAAATCAGACCCAGGGCCTCCTCGGCCAATTTCGAAATTCCGGCACGGCGGCTCCTCTGTGATCCAGCGACGGCGTCGCTGCCCAAGGCGGTGATCCGCCTCGAGTTGGCTGTTTTCGCCATTTTCTGGCCGAATTCAACCAAACTAGCACCAGTTCCTGCGAGGAAACACACGTAGGGCCCTCGATGGGCTAAAAAATACAGAAAATCGAGACTTATTGACGACGGAGCTCTCGGGTGCGGCAGCTCCTTCGGCGGGAGTCGCGATTTGGCGTTTTGCTCTGGTCAACCTGTAGAGGAAAGAACAGTGGTCACAGTGGTGTAAAAATTAAATCGAACGGGAATCGGGAAGGGCCTCATCGGAGGACAAAACTAAGAAAATTCGCGGCGGCGCCGTTGGACTTCGGCGGTATTTTTCAGCCAATTGGCCAGTGGTTTGGCTCCGATTTGGCCACAGGTGGGTTCAGCATCGAAATCCGAGCCAAGGGAAGAAATTTTATCTCGTTTGGCGATCGAAAAGTGCTCCGGTGCGGTGGCAGGTGGCGGCAGTTGGTTCCCCCAGCGGCTGGGTTATCTTCTCCAGCGAGGGCTCTGGCGGTTAGGGTTTGGGGTTGGGTGTGGATGAGATTATTTATAACCTTCCCCTTTTAATCTGAGCCATCCAACATGATTTAATATGGACCATCTGATCGCGATTAAATTGAGAATGAATCTGGACCGTCCATCGCGATGCGATCTAGGCCGTCAGTGCGTGATTCAGTCTGGACCGTCCCCACGCGTGAAATCTGGGTCGTCCGCACGCGCTTTTGATCTCAGTCGTCTGTGCCCGTGAGAACGGATCTCAGCCGTCCGATCGGGCGCACACGGATCGCCCACGTTGTTCCATTTCGCGTGGCCTCCTACGTCAGCATCTCTGCCACGTGGCGTGTCCTGGTTGGCCGGGGCTGCTGACGTGGCGTAATTTTTTTAAATTGCGTTTTGACCCCCGATTTTCGATTTTCTTTTCAAAGACACCCCCAGAATCTAAATTTTCACCCCTTTTTCCAAAATTATTTTCAATTAAATTCCAAAAATAATTTTACCCCTTTTTATCATTATTATTATTTTTATTTCTATTTAATTAAATTAAACTAAATTTAAAACCATATAATTATTACATAATAAATCAATTATAATAATTAAAATAAAATAAAATAAAAATAATTCTAATAATAATAATAATAAAAGAATTAGGGTGTTACAACTCTCCCCCCTTAAAGAAATTTGGTCCCTCAAATTTGTCTCTTACTCCTGGTCGAACAAATGGGGATACTGGGCTCTAAAGTCTGATTCTAGCTCCCAGGTAGCCTCCCTTGGCGTGTGGTTTTGCCACACGACCTTTACAAATGATATTTTTCAGTTGCGGAGTATTCTGCTTTTTCGGTCCGTGATACCGACTGGTACTTCCTCATAAGACAAGTCCTCTTATAGTGGAAGCGGTTCATGAGCTAAGACATGAGAGGGGTCCGGGTTGTACTTATATAACATAGACACATGGAACACATTGTGGACCTTGGAGAGCTCTGAAGGCAGTGCTAGTCTATAGGCATCAGTACAAATCCTGTCTAAGACTTCAAATGGTCCAATAAATCGAGGGTTCAGTTTTTCCCTCCTGTCGAATCTACTAATTCCCTTGAAAGGAGTGACCTTAAGGAACACTCGGTCGCCTTTCTCAAACACTAAATCTCTCCTTCAGGTGTCCGCATAACTCTTCTACCTGCTCTGAGCTGTCTGAATGTTCTTTCTGATTTTAACTATTTTAGACGTGGTCTCCTCCACCAACTCTGGGCCGAACAATTTTCTATCGCCCACTTCTTCCCAACAAATCGGCGATCTGCATGGGCGCCCATATAACGCCTCATACGGAGCCATGCCAATGCTCGTTTGGTACCTGTTGTTGTAGGCAAATTCTATTAGGGGTAGATGGTCGTCCCAATGGCCCCTAAAGTCAAGGACACAAGCTCGGAGCATATCCTCAAGTGTACGGATTGTCCTTTCTGATTGTCCATCATTCTGAGGATGGAAGGCAGTACTGAGAGACAACTTTGTTCCCATGGCCTGCTGAAAGCCACTCCAAAACCGAGAAGTGAACCTGGGGTCCTTGTTAGATACCACTGTCACTGAAACTCCATGTAATCTGACTATTTTCTGGATATACATTCTTGCCAACTTGTCCAAGGGATCGGTCATCCTTATGGCTAGGAAGTGCGAAGACTTGGCAAGCCGGTCAACAATTACCCAGATGGTGTCATGTCTTGAACGTGCATTGGGTAATTCCGTTACGAAGTCCATTATGATATGTTCCCACTTCCACTCTGGGATCGGTAAAGACTGAGTAACCCGCTTGGGCGTTGATGCTCTGCCTTGACTTGCTGACATACCAAGCATTTAGATACCAAGTCAGCTATGTCCCTTTTCATCCCATTCCAACAAAACCAGGGTTGCATGCTTTGGTACATTTTGGTGCTTTCGGGATGCATGGCAAACTTCAAGCTATAGGACTCTGTCATGATATCTCTCTTTAACTCACTGTCGTCTGAGACACACACCCTGTCCTGGAACCAGAGTAACCCATCGGCAAAGACTCAGAATTCTTAGCTCACTCCCTGTTCTGCATCAATCTTGCGGACTACTAGGGGAGGTCGACTGACTGGGCTTCCCTTATTCTCTGTATTATCTCAGGCTGGACGATCAGACGGTCCAAACATGCGACTCTCTTTAGGTCCTAAAGTCGAACCTGTTGTGTGGCCCCAATTTGCCTGCGTTCTGAAACCATCAAATGGGCTAAGATACTTGCACTTTTCCTACTGAGAGCATCTGCCACTACATTGCCCTTACCCGAATGGTATAAGATATCACAATCATAGTCTTTAAGGAGTTCTATCCACCTTCTCTGACGCATATTGAGATCCTTTTGAGTGAATATGTGTTTTGAACTCTTATGATCGGTATAGATCTGAAAGGTCTCTCTGTATAAATAATAGCACCATGTTTTCAAGGCGTGTACGATTGCGACAAGTTCCAAGTCATGGGTGGGATAATTTTTCTCATGATTCTTTAACTGTCTGGACCTATAGGTTATGACATTCCCATGCTGCATTAGGACACAACCCAGGCCTAGATAGGAGGCATCACTATAAATTGTATATCCCCCTGATCCACTCAGTAAAGCTAGTACGGGTGTAGTAGTCAGCCACTCTTTTAATTCTGAAAAACTTCTCTCACAGTCCTCATTCCACTCAAACTTGGCATTCTTCTTTGTGAGTCAGGTTAGGGGAGCCGCTAGATTAGAGAATCCTTCGACGAACTTGCGGTAATAACCTGCCATTCCCAGAGAGCTACGGATTTCCTTAACTGATGTCAACTTCTCCCAGCCAAGTACCGCTTCAACCTTTTCGGGATTCACTGATACTCCTTTCTTCGATATGATGTGTCCTAGGAAGACAGTCTGCTCAAGCTAGAATCCACACTTACTCAACTTTACATATAGCTTCTTTTTTCTGATGACCTGTAAAACTTGGACTAGATTGTGAGCATGCTCTTCTCTGCTTTTTGAGTAGACCAAGATGTCATCGATGAACACGATAGCAAATTGATCCAAGAATTCTCTGAAGACCCTGTTCATCAGATCCATAAATATAGTCGGGCGTTGGTTAACCCAAATGGCATGACCAGGAACTCATAGTGTCTGTACCTAGTTCGAAAGGCCGTTTTGGGGATGTCTTCTGTTCTTATTTTCACCTGATGGTAACCTGATCGCAGGTCTATTTTGGAGAAGACCTGCGCACCCTGCAGCTGATCGAAGAGGTCATCAATTCTGGGAAGGGGATATTTATTCTTAATTGTGACCTTGTTTAATCCTCTGTAATCAATACACAGTCTCAACGTTCCATATCCCTTCCTGGCAAAAGTGATTCCGGCACCCCAAGGAGACACACTGTGTCTAATAAAACTACTGTCTTATAATTCAGTGATATGTTTCTTCAGCTCTTCCATCTCAACGCGGCTCATGCGGTAAAGAACCCGAAATGGGCTGGGTGCCTGGTTATAGGTCTATAGTGAACTCAAGTAGTTCGTTCGGAAACACATCTGAAAAGTCTCAGACTACCGGAATCTCTTGGATACAAATTTCCTTATTGGACTTGCCTAGTTAGAGAAAATAACAAGGTTAAAGTACTTGAAAATTAAGGAAACTTGCCATCAAGAAATAAGTACCAAATGATTTTATTAATTTGTAAATGGCTCCTCATTAGGAGGATTGAATACAACTTTCTTGTTAAAGCAATCTATGGTGGCGTGATATGCCGCTAGCCAATCCATCCTTAAAATTACATCAAAATCCCCCGTGTCTAACCCTATTAGGTCTACACTCAGTTTTCTATTTGTTATCTCCACGACACAAGCGATGTAGACAACTTCCCCTAATAGTGTTTCACCCCCAGCAGTAGATACAAATAACATTGAATCAAGTTTATCAGGTGATACATTAAGTTTGGATGCAAAAACATATGAAACAAATGAATGCGATGCACCATTGTCAAATAAAACATGAGCAATATGGTTATAGATAGTGTACATACCCTGTACCACGTCCGGGTCGGCATCGGCATCGGCATCCTGTTGTGTGAGGTTGTAAACCCTGCCCTGAATAGGAGGTCTTCCTTGGTTCTGGTTCCTCGGACACTCTCTCGCATAGTGTTGGGCACTACCACATATGTGACATGTGTTGTTGAGGCGATAGCATGGTCGGTCCCCGTGATCCCTGCTGTAGTGCTAACAGATCTTGCCACGTGCTGCCCCTGGAGCCTGAGGGGGAGCCTGGATTGCCGGTCTGGGCCTCTTATTTTGTTGGATAGGCACAGTAAGTGCTGGTCTGTGGGGTGGAGCTGAGGGTCTGTGACTCCCTGCTGACTGAGGAAGGGAGTTGAAACTCCTTTCCACGATCTGCGCCTTTGCCAGAACGACTGAATATGTCTTGAGCTCTAGTACCAATAAGTGCTGCTTGATCTCTGGGCGGAGGCCCCACTGGAACCTCCTAGCCTTCCTGCCCTCATATATCAATGTCTCAGGGGAGTATTGGCCCAGCTCTAGGAACTTATGAGCATATTCCGATACCATCATGTTTCCCTGGACCAGCTGGACAAACTCCATCTCCTTTAGATGTCGGATGTGCTCGGGGAGGTACTCCGCATGAAAGGCTGCTAAAAACTACTCCCAAGTGACTGGTGTAGGTAGGGTGGTCTGCTTGAGCTCCCACCAACGACCTGCTTCCCCCACCAGCATGTAGGAAGCAAGGGTAACCCTCTGCTCGGGAACCACTCCTAAGGTCTTGAAAGCCTTCTATGTCTCCGCCAACCAATACTGGGCATCTTCGAAAGAGGACTCCCCTGCAAAAGTGGAAGGGTTCAGTCTCCTGTACCTCTCTACGTAGCTCGGGTCAAATAAGGACGGAGCTGGGTCCCATGGAAGAGGGACTGGGCCGGGCTGAGGATAGACTAGGGGGCCCTGTGGTGGCACCTGCTGATATAATGGGGGCACTGGATTGTTCTGTGGCAGTGTCGGGCAGTACTGTGGTTGGGGCACCGGATTATACTGTGGCGGTGATGCCGAGTGGTACTGTAGAGGAGCAGGCTCGTGCCGGGGTGGAGCAGGATCCGCTTGCTGTAGTGGTGGCTCAACCTGTGATAGTGGGAGAGGGTCGGGTAACTCCCTTCTCTCCTCTCGACCTTGCTGGGCAGCAATGATCCTTTCTAGCATCTCAAATATTCTGTCCACATCTTTCCGAAGTGAATCATCCCGGGCTGCTCTGTTTAGTAGGGGCTTCCTCTCCTCATTTCTCTGCACCTACATTTCACAAGAAATGGTTGAGTAACGATTAATCGGTTGGTATTTATCTAAGTATTATTGTGTAAGGGACGAGTCCGAGGAACGCAGCTCTGATACCAACTGTAACGACCCCGAAAATTAAAAGGAAACGTATATATAAAAATTTTAAGTGCGGAAGCGAAATAAAATATTATGATTAACATCCCTTAAATATTAACCAAAACGTATTAAGCGTATGAAAGAATAAGCTAACTAAAGTAAATACTAGAAATAAATACTATAAGGAAAACTATAAAATCTTTAGGCATCTACTTGCCATCTTCCTGTGGAACGGGCTCGGGGACCAAGTCCTCCTGATCTGAAATGGTTAAGTAAGGAATGAGCTATACTACCCAAGTAAAGATGTCACACTATCTCACTGTCACATAAGTAAAGGTTGGTAGAAAACAAAAATGACCAATGGAGCATAATTTATAACAAATTCATTTATCAATAATAAAACCCTTTACTGTCCACTTACCTCAGTGAGATTCATGAAAATAATTTATGAAAACAATAATATTATAATATCATGAAATCATACGCACTTTATAACATAACACATGTCATACTTTTAATATTTCAATCATCAAGCAGTAAATTTCCTCTAATACCAGCCTATCAGTATCCATGGGGATCCATAGGGTTCTCCGCTACACATGAACCATTTACCTTAATAACTTAACTCTAGGGTCGTCCCATACCCCGTCCGGTATGGGCACCAAAACCATAAATCTCAATACCCCGTTCGGTATGAGGGTGAAGCAGGCCGTCCCCATACCCCGTCCGGTATGAGCGCCAAAACATTTAAAGTCTCCATACCTCGTCCGGTATGAGAGACAACATTCCCGGTAGGGTTCCCTATGGACCCGGTCTGTCCACCATCTCCTAGGATATTTAGTGAGACTGTCGACTTATCCATTTATCAATTCACATACCTTTTCTATTCTTTTCTTAGTTTTCTGTTTCTTACATAATCATGAATATTTAAACCAGTAACGAGCATTCAACAATGCAGGCATATCATCGGATTCACAAAATCAAACAGCAGTGAAGTAAACAGTGATTCATGCATTCAAAACTATAAAATAAATAGATCAGAAACCATAATGCTTTTAAAACTGTAAAATAACTAAAACAGCAACTGACCGAAAATATAACAGATTCGGGCCCCATTAGCAACCTTGATTAATTATACATATCTATTAATTTATAAAATACCGTTTTATCATTTATTAAGCTTTAATACCGCGATAGAAAATAGGGTGAGAGATCCTTACTTGATTTGAAGTCTAAAATCAGTTTTTCACTGTGCCTACGGGTAGTCCCTAGATTTTCTGAATTTTTTTTCGGGAACTGAAACACACTTTCGGTACCTGCACATGTCCCTAAAAAACTCCAAATCAGACCCAGGGCCTCCTCGGCCAATTTTAGAATTCTAGCACGGCGGTGATACACCTCGGGTTGGCTGTTTTTGGCCATTTCGAGCCCAATTCAGCCAAACTAGCACTAGTTCCTGCGAGGAAACACACGTAGGGCCCTCGGTGGGCCAAAAAAATACAAAAAACCAAGACTTACCGAAGGCGGAGCTCTCGGGTGCGGCGGCTCCTCCGGCATGAGTCGTGATTTGGCGTTTTGCTCCTGTCAACATGTAGAGGAAAGGACAGTGGTCACAGTGGTGTAAAAATTACATCGAACGGGAATCAGGAAGGGCCTCATTAGAGGTAAAAATTGAGAAAACCCACGGCGGCGTCGCTGGGCTTTGGCAGTATTTTTCGGCCAATTGGCTGGTGGCTTGGCTCCGATTTTGCCACAGGTGGGTTCAGCATCGAAATCCGAGATAAGGGGAGAAATTTTACCTCGTTTGGCGGCCGAAAAGTGCTCCAGTGCGGCAGCGGGTGGCGGCGATCAGTTCCCTCGACGGTTGGGTTGTCTTCTCCGGCGAGGGCTCTGGTGGCTAGGGTTTGGGGTTGGGTGTGGATGAGATTATTTATAACCTTCCTCTTTTAATCTGAACCGTCCATCATGATTTAATCTAGGCCGTCCGATCGCGATTAAATTAGAAATGAATCTGGACCGTCTATTGCGTTGCGATCTGAGCCATCCGTGCGTGATTCAATCTGGATCGTCCGCACGCGTGAAATCTGGGCCGTCCACACGCACTTTTGATCTTGGTCGTCCGTGCGTACGGGAACGAATCTCAGCAGTCTGATCGCGCGCATGCGGATCACCCACGTGGCTCCGTTCCACGTGGCCTCCCGCGTAAGTGTCTCTGCAACACGGCGTGTCCTGGCACCCATATGTTTTAATTTGCATTGGGAATGTCACACATGACTAGTGTGAATTAGGAAAAATCCTAATTACTTTCTCAAATCATCCATTTAAGTGATCGTATTAATCCTCTTCAAGTGTCTACCATTCTTCTGTTTATGTTTCTAATGAAGACAATCAAAGACTTGATAAGGTTAATCCTTTGTCTTGAGCTTGCACATAAAGAGTCAAAACAACTCTTTAATAATTTGTATTTTCTCATTAGATGCCTCAGCAAAAAAAGTCAAGTCATCAACAAAGAAAAGGTAAGAGAGTAAGCTAACCCACGTCTTGCCATTCTGAGGGATTTCCATTCTTTCTTCTAAACTTTATCATGGATAAGGTGATTTAATCTCTCAATGTGGAGAATAAAAAAATAGGGTGACAAGAGGTCCCCCTTGATAAAGATCCTTAGAGGCCACGATTCTCTTCACTATATTGCTACTCCCAGAAACTCGCATAGAGGTGGTTCTGATGCACCTCATACTGCACCAAGTCCAACTATTAAGGATTCCAGCCTTTTTGTGATTATCTTCAACAAAATTTAGTTTAGACAATTTTAGGCCTTATTAAGGTCAATTTGAATGGTCATGTAACCCTTCTTATCATTTTTCCCATAATATAGATAGCTTCTTGAATGATAATGATGTTGTCATTAATTTGATGCTTTGACATAAAGTTTACTTGATTTATTTAAACTAAAGGACTAATTATGTCCTTGAGCTTATTTACGAAAAACTTCAGCGATAATTTTGTAGACTATGTTTCACAAGTTGATGAGCTGATAGTCCAAAAGTATTTGCATTATTTTTTTAGGGATCATGATGATAGTATTATGATTAACATTGTCAACCTCAATATTGCCATTAAATATCTCTTTGACAAAACTTTTCCCATCTATATTCCAATGTTTTTGATAGAGAGAGGGCATAGAGGCCATTAGGCCTAAGAGCTTACTGTGGGCCCATAGGTTAGATAGCTTTAGTGACTTCATCATCTTTATCGAGACTCTCAAGCTTCACCACTTCATAGGTTTCGGGATCAGGCTTTGTAGAAAAGAGGTAGGTTGATGAGTGTCGAATCCACTAAAAATAAATTTCTAATTAACCAATAAAACAATACTGTAGTAGTAGTAAGAAGGGTTGAATCCACAGGGAATTGAAAACAAATTTTCTTCCTTGACCAATGAATGAAAAGCAAATAAAAGAGTTTTTTTTATAGATTCAACATCAATACAAAATATGAAATAGGAAATAAGCAAAGTAATATAAATCGAACTCTCTACAGCAAGTTAGAAACTAAATCAATTATAAGAACGATTCCTAGTTGATGAAATAGTTAGCTCTAGTAACATAATTAATCACAGATGCAAAGATTTATTTTATTTAAATTGTAACAAACTAGTTATAGTTGTCGAAAACGTTTTGACAACCAATCCTTCCTTATTTCTAGACCAACCAAGAAACATTCATTAGTTGATTGTTCATTGCCAAGTAGTCCTGAGAACATCCATGAGATTTAACTTGTCAAAGACTTTGAGAGTTAGAAGAACCTGATTCAAGTTGTCTGATTCATCCGCGTGAATCAATCAACTAGATGACTTACCTCCTCAGTGCGGCACTGATCACTGCTAGGTGCTATAATCACTCAAACAATTATGTATTTGAGGAGTTTAGCTAGCTGCTTGCGATTTCTCTTCTCATATGATGGGTCCTATTTAAATAGATTCAAAACAAAAAGTAAATATAGGTGCAGGATGGAAAAAAATACCAAATCTAACATAAAACTTATATTTATTCGATTAGATCTCTCAAATACATTGCTAGAGTTTGCTAGATCTATCAACTAAGAAAAAGAAATAAGCTAGCTACTCTCAGTGGATTTCAATACAAAATAGTCTTTTAATGATCAAAGAGAAGGAAAAAGATGAAAAGAGAGTGTGGAATCTGTCGTTAAAGCTTTATATGGCGTTGGGAAGAAGAATGAATGATGAACCTGCTTGGCCTACTTGGCAGCTGCCCTCTTTATAGAAGAAGGGCTAGGGTTT
Organism: Carica papaya; assembly: GCF_054855325.1. Taxonomy (NCBI): domain Eukaryota; kingdom Viridiplantae; phylum Streptophyta; class Magnoliopsida; order Brassicales; family Caricaceae; genus Carica; species Carica papaya. Next base: position 15,574,216 of record NC_142317.1, read on the forward strand.
TCTTCTTTTTCTTGATTATGATTTTTTTTTTCTTGATTTTTGGCTTATCCCAAGCTTACCAGAATATTTTCCCCTTGATTTTTTGCCCCAGATCTTGGCTTGAATGATATCTCTTTCCAAATTTAAAAAATACACTTTTTAATTTAAATCTATTGCTGTTTGCGACTCTTAGCCTTGCTCAAGGCTAAGTTGTTTGTCTGCTAGACCTAACCTTTGCCTAAGTCTTGTTTCTGGGCTGATGACTCTTTTCACGACCTCTTTCTCTTTTTATGTTATTTTTCCTCATTTCGTCTTTATATCCTGTCATGCAACAAAACATTGAAAATACCTCAGATTAGTTAACATATCATCAAGTTTAACAACCCAAAAGTGGGTGATAATGATGTTGTTTTAAGTCATTATCATAGGTTTACCAGTTTTCTCCTCCGTATAATCAAGATGGGTTTCCTAAATAGTTTTAAATATGGAGTCCCTTATTAAAGTTTGAGTGTTATCAAGAGTTAGATTCACCAAGATGGGACCATGGTCAAGTAACATCAAGTCATGTCGTAAACTCTACCTTCAGGAAAAGAGGAATATTAGAGTATGCTTTGTTAGAATGAACTTCAATAGAACCTATAGTCCAAGTATAATTTACTCTTTTACAACCTTAATCGATTAGCCATAATTGTTAAGTTAATTTATTCTCGGAATTCTTCTTGGGGTATAATAGTTTTCTTTGATTAGAAGAAAAATAATTAAAGTGTAATTCATATTAAATTCAACATCTCCTACTCACACGCAATGGGACCACTTCTTTCTTTAATTCTACAAGACTCATACATACATAAGACTTGTGACCATGCATACTTCGAGAGCACTTTAGCTACATATCTATTAGGAGTATATAGCTTCGTATTTTGATAATTATGGTATACCTTATATACCATATCTACTAGGAGAAGCTACATACTCCTAAACTATGTACTTTAGCTACATATCTATTAGTTAAATGAGATCATAAGAGATATGAATGTGATATGTAATTTAAGGTATAACACACAATTACATGGTCATAAATCGAGAAAAAAGATATATACTCTTAAGGTATATACTTTAGCTACATATCTATTAAGAGTATATAGCTTCGTTTTTTGATAATTTTGATAATTATGATGTTTTAATTTTAATAAGTGTTTAAAATATATTATGCATGATTTTATTTTTATTTTTACTTTTATTTTAGCCCAAGACAATTTAAAAATTTTCAAAATGAATAAAAAATAAAATGATAATGGAAAAATGGAGGAAAAGGCCCGCGTGCCCGTGGCCACGTGTTTGTTGCGCCCGTAAGGACATCACATCATGACAATCCACGCATGTCTGTGCATGATCGTATGCCTACGCACCAGCACAGGTTGTCGCATCAGGCCTGCGCACGTTCGCTGTCTGCCTGCAGCGTGCAGCCGCACGGCTTACATGCTTTAATGGATGGGTTATCCCGTCCATCCCGTTAGCCCACTGCTGGGCGTACATGGCTGCCACATGGCGATCATGCACACCATGTGGGGGTGGCCAATTGGCCACTTGGCTAATTAACGACCACTATTGGTTGCATGTGATCCAACGAGTCCCATGCGTTTAAGAGGGCTATTTAAGGCCCCTTGCTTTCCTTGCTCTTCACAAAAATTTCTTCTTCACTTTCCAAGTGAAATTTTAAGAAAAATTTGAGAGAGGATTGAGGGAGACTAAAAGCTTGATTTTCTTCATACAATTTACAAATAGCCGAACAACTTTTTCATCTTTCTCAAAATCACCAATAACCTCGTTGGAACTTTGAAGTCTAAAGATTTCAGTAAAGAATTTTTTAGTATTTTTCTTACTCTTATAAGTGAAATTTATAAAAAATTAAATTAATGATTATTGATTTGTTTTTAATGCATGTAAATGAATATTGCTCGCAATCGTAAATTTATAAGATGTCAGATTACAACATTTAGGGAAAAGAAATTTATCAGACCAAGTCATTCTCCATAGGGTGCTCCAGTTTGTTTACAAAGACGAAAGATGGAACTCCCAAGTTGTGCATTGACTACAGGGAACTTAACCAAGTGACAATCAAGAATAAATATCTCTTACCCCAAATTGACAACTTGTTTGACCAACTACATAGTGTATCAGTCTTTTCCAAGATTGATCTCAGGTTGGGCTACAACTAGTTGAGGGTTAGAGCCAAAGACATTCTTAATACAGTGTTCCACTGTAAGTATTTTCATTTTGAATTTAGGTTCATGCACTTCGGGTTAACCAATGCTCCTGCAATGTTTATGGACCTTATGAACCAGATTTTCAAGCCTGCACTAGATCAGTATATCATCGTTTTCATTGATAACATCCTAGTGTATTCTAAAAACCATCAAGAGCATGTTGTCTACCTAACTTAAGTCTTGAGTACTCTTAGAAGGCATCGACTCTTTGCGAAGTTCAGTAAGTGCTCCTTCTAGTTGCACCAGATCTCTTTCCTTGGTCATATGGTTTCTGGTGATGGAGTTTCTGTGGACCCCTTAAAGGTCAAGATTGTAATTTATTAGAGTCAACTGACCAATGTCACAAAAGTCTATAGCTTTTTGGGACTGATAGGATATTATCATCGCTTCATTGAAGGCTTTTCTCGCAGTACTGCTCCCTTAACCTGCCTCACTAAAAAAGGTGTTATTTTCGATTGGGACATCATATGTGAAGAAAGATTTGTCAAACTCAAGTGTCAACTTATCACTGCCCCGGTGTTGATTCTTTTTAACAACACCAGTCGATTTCAAGTTTACTGTGATGCGTCTCACATGGTTTTGGATGCATGCTTATGTAGCATGGTTGGGTATTAGCTTATAGTTCTATGCAGTTAAAGCCACATGAACTGAACTACCCCACTCACGACCTTGAGCTTGCTGCCATAGTCTTTGCCCTTAAGATATGACATCACTATCTGTACCGTCAGACTTTAAGATCTATACTAATCATAAAAGTTTGAAGTATTTATTTTCTAAAAAGAGTTGAACATGAGACAGAAGCATTGGATGGACCTCTTAAAAGATTTTGATGCAAGATCCTATACCATCCAAGTAGGGCTAATATAGTCGTAGATGCCCTAAATTAAAAGGACTCAGCCATGTTGGCCCAGATGATGGTTTATAACTAAAGGATGCTTGAGACAATTCAAGGTGTCTAATTAAATCATTATAGTGAAGGCACATACCTTACTCAAATCCATATCCAACCCACTCTCTTCATGAGAATTTGGGAAGCCCAATCTAGAGATCCTGAAATTTTAAAGTATATAGACAAGTTTACATCAGAGGAATCTTGTGACGTTAGAATAACCAACGGTGGACTTATGGGTACGTAGTAACCTCGAACTTAGGTTAGATGTTCTAAAAGAAGCCCATGCATCCAAGTTGACTCTCCACCTAGTAAGTATAAAGATGTATCGAGATTTGAGAGACCATTTCTGGTGGCCTAGTATGAAAAAGGATATTATTGAATTTATCTCCCGATGTCTCACTTGGCAATGGATCAAAGCAAAACATCAAAGACCCATTGGTCTTCTGTAGTGTCTCCCTATCTTGGAGTGGAAATGGAGCATGTAACTATGGGCTTTATCACATATTTGCTGAGGACTAGTTTATATCGTAATACTATTTGAGTCATTATGGATTGGTTGACCAAATTCGCTCATTTTCTTGCAGTGAAGACAACTACTTCAACCAACAAGTTAGCTAGGTTGTATGTTGAGGAGATTGCTAACCTCTATGGTGTCCTAGTTTCCTTGATTTCCGACAGGGATCCTCATTTTACTTCTTGTTTTTAATAAAGTTTCTAAAAGGCTCTTGGCTCCAGCCTTTACTTTAGTATTACTTACCATCCACAAACTGATGGATAGTCTGGATAAACCATTCAAGTGCTGGGGCACATGCTACGTGCCTGTGTACTGGATTTTGGTGGCAGTTTGGACCAACGTCTCCCCTTAGTCGAGTTTGCTTATAATAACAGGTATTATTGCAGTATTGGTATGGCTCTATATCAAGCTCTTTATAGTAGGCTTTTTCAATCCCCGACTTATAGGAATGAAGTTTGAAATAAGCGTCTCCTAGGAATAAATTACATCCAGGAGACAATTAACAAGGTTACCACCATCCGTAGGAATCTCATTACCGCTTAGAGTCAACAGAAGAGTTACATTGACAATCGAATGAAGGCTTTAAAATTTGTTGTTTGTGACATCCCAAATGCTAATTAAGATAAATGGGTGTCAGATGCAGATTCAGAATAACGAATGCATGATAAAATTTATGCAGAAGAACAAAATCATTACAAATTCCTTACAAATATATATGAGTTCCAATACATACATAAACTGATGCCAGAAGTGGCTACAAAATATAAAATATAAGGGCAATTTCTTTCACTATGCTACTGGACTCATCAGAGTGCGGGAATAGTCACGCATTGAGATTTGTGGATCCACGATATCCTCATAAACTTCCAAGGTTCGGTCTACCTGTGGTTCCTCACTTTCTTCCTCATCTGGGGGAGGGGGCTTGGAAAGAGTGAGTTTCATATGCTTAGTAAGAAAAATAATATTAAATTAACATCATAAGATTTCAAAAGTTAATTATTTTATCTTACTTTTTAACTTATTCATTTACCTATCTTACATTATGAAAAATTATTTATTTATTAAGAAAACGATACGTTAACACAGAACATCAAACATACATCATGCCAGATAATAGAGAAAACTAAATAAATCATGAAATGCTCATATTTTCGTGCCATACTTTGCAAAGTTATTACAACTTCCATCTCTGAGGGTAGATACAAATTTTTAGCCACCCAAGTAGAATGACCAGATCAGATACAGATACGACAATTTGCTTAGGCCCATTTCTGGCTGGCCAAGCCATGGTACGATCTATGACCACGGTCATACTAGCCATAGTGGCTCTAACAAATATCTACAATCATGACATTACTTATCCAAGGGTGACCCCTACAAATAGTGCAACGCCACTCTCGTTAGAGGGTACACCGTCATCTACTAGGAGCGGTCCTCTTACGTCTTCACAGACCAGATAGGGTAGGGGGAAACAGATACCCTGAAGGGTAAGGAAAACAAATACCTCTCAGAGATAAAAAGTCTAACGAGACACTTGATGCAATAGGCACGTCAATACAGATACACTTTGGACCATACAAGCTTCATTCCACTTTTCTCTTTTTCTTTTCTTTTTACTTTTACTATTACTGATTACATATTATATTTATTACATATAAATTCATCAAGTGTCTGTAATTTACATAGCATACTTGAAAATAAGAACAATTCGACTCATATGAACACAGAGGCGTATAAACAGACAAATTAACAATCATATTAAATTAGTTTATCTAAAAATACTCCTTAAGACGTTAAAAGAAATACTAGATTCTTTACCGAAAATTTGATATTTTATCCTTCATCGTTCTCTTTTCTTTCTCTTCTTCTCTCACTATACTACTATCTTTCTCTCTCTCTCTCTAAACGTTTGAAAAATGGAAGAATGGAAGTGTTAAGAGGAAGGGAAGGGGGAGGGCAAATTATAGAATTTCTGTAACACCACAACCCTTTTCTTTTTTCTTTATTATTATTATTATTATTATTATTATTATTATTTTATTTTAATTTTTTGTAATTATTATATGAATGTAATGATTTATTATGTAATAATATATGGTTTTAATTTAATTTAATTTATTTAAATAGAAATAATAATAATAATAATAATGGATAAAATTATTTAGGGATTTAATTGAAAATAATTTTAAGAAAAAGGGGTAAAAATTTGGGTTCTGGGGGTATTTTTGAAAAAAAATTGAAAATCGGGGGTCAAAATACAATTTAGAAAAATTACGCTACGTCAACAGCCCTGACCATCTAGGACACGCCGCGTGGCAGAGACGCTGACACAGGAGGCCACGTGGGTGATCTGCGTGCGTTCGATCGAACGGCTGAGATCCGTTCCCACGCGCAAGGACGGCCCAGATAAAAAACGCGCACGGATGGCCCTGATTGCACGGGCACGGACGATCTAGATTGAATCGCGCACGGACGGCCCAGATTGCATTGTGATGAATGGCCCAAATTGCATCGCGATGGACGGCTCAGATTAAAAGTGGATGGTTATAAATAATCTCATCTGCACCCAAACCCTAACCCTAGCCGCCAGAGCCCCTCGATAGGAAAGACAGTCCAACCGCCGGGGAGCCGACCGCCACCACACCGGAGCAATTTTCGGCCACCAAATGAGGTAAAAATTCTCCCCTCAGCTCAGAATTCGATGTTGAACCCACATATGGCCAAATCGGAGTAAAAACACCGGCCAATTGGCCGAAAAATACCTCCGAAGCCCAGCGGCGCCGCTGCGGGTTTTCTCAGTTTTTACCTCCAATGAGGCCCTTCTCGATTCCCGTTCGATGTAATTTTTTCACCATTGTGACCACCGTTCCCTCCTCTACAGGTTGACCGGAGCAAAACACCAAATCGTGACTCAAGCCGGAGGAGCCGCCGCACCGGAGAGTCCCGCCACCCGTAAGTTTCGATTTTCGATATTTTTTCGGCCTACCTAGGGCCCTAGGGGTGTTTTCTCATGGGAACCAATACAAGTTTGGTTGAATTCGGTTAAAAACAGCCAAAAACAGCCAACCCAAGATGAGCACGGCGGAGCTGCCGTGCCGGAATTCTAAAATTGGCCGAATAGGACTTGGGTATGATTTTTGAGTTATTTGGGACATGTGTAGGTACTGTAAGCGCGTTTCAGTTCCCGAAAAAAAATTTAGGGAATCCAGGGACTGCCCGTAGGCGCAGTAAAAATTCAGTTTCCGACGTCGAATTAGGTAAGGACCCCTTACCTTATTTCCTTTCACGGGATTGAAGTCTGAATAAATGATAAAACTGTATTTTGTACAGATTGAGTAAATATGCATAATTAATTATGGTTGCTAATGGAGCCCGAATTGGACATATTTCTCTGTCAGTTCCTATTTGATTTATTTTACAGTTTAAATGCATTATGGTATCTGGTTTATTTTATTCTATAGTTTTAAATGCATGAATCACTACTTACTTCATTTCAGCCTAATTTTGTGAATCTAATGATATGTTTGCCTTGTTGGATACTCGTTAATTGCTTTAGTATTCATGTTTATGTGGGAAACGAAAAACTAAGAAATAATAGAAAAGGGGTGTGAATTGACAAATGGATAAGTTGACAGCCTCACTAGATATCATGGGAGATGGTGGACGGACCGGGTCCGTTGGAAACCCTACCGGGAACATTGTCTCATACCGGATGGGGTATGGAGACTTTAAATATTTTGGCGCTCATACCAGACAGGATATGGGAACAACCCGTTTCACCCTCATACCGGACAGGGTATTGAGGTTTATTGTTTGGCACCCATACCGAACGGGGTATGGGGACGGCCCTAAAAATTAAGTTTATAAAAGGAATGGTTCACGTGTAGTGGGGACCCCTATGAATCCCCATGGATACTAGTAGGCTGATAAAAAGGGGATAACTATTGTCTGATGACTGAAATATAAAAGTATGACATGTGTTATGTTACAGATTATGGTGAATTCATGATATCTATGATGTTATTGTTTTCATGGGTCGTTTTTATAAATCCCACTGAGGTAAGTGGACGGTAAATTGTTTGATTATTGATAAATAAATTTGTTCAAAATTTGTGCTCCATTGGTTGTTTTTGGTTTTCTACCAACCTTTACTTCTGTGACAGTGATATAGTGTGATATCTTTATTGGGTTAGTATAGCTCATTCCTCACTTAACCATTTCAGATTAGGAGGACCTGGTTCCCGAGCCCAATCCACAAGAAGATGGCGAGTAGACGCTTAGATGTTTATTAGTTTTCTTATAGTCTTTCATTTCTAGTATTTCCTTTAGAGGACTTATTTTTTGATATTGTTAGTACGTTTAAGTTATTGTGTAAGGGATATTAATCAGAACCTTTTATTTCACTTCCGCACTCATATTCTTTATATACATTCCTTTTTTAATTTCTGGGGCCGTCACAATTTCAAAACTGTTGGATTCGCACCAAGTGGCAAAATCCGGTGAAGAAAGAAGAGAAAAAGATGTTTGGCACAAAAAATGAGGGAGGAGGGCCTCTTCTGCCGGTGGGGACAGTGCATTGTCTAAGGTAATGGTAGCGCACTACTCGAGGTGGTAGTGCTCCAGCCGGTGCGCGCACTGTGCCTAGGCACACTGGATGCTGCGTGCGCAGGCCTCTACGTGTAGGCCCCAGGCACACAGGGCCTATCTGCGCAGGCCTACTGCACGAATGATGCACACACAGTAAGCAACACCTGTTCGCACGTGAGGTGAGGTGCAATCGGCCCACCTGCGCCGACATGATGCGCACGCATGTCTTGACCCCACGCCATGCGCACGGACGGGACGTGCGCACTGTGCGCATGTCTCGTCTGTGCACACGCACGCATGGGCAGGGTGTTACACTGTTGGTAACCATGTTTTCCTTAAGGTCTTTCCATACAAGGAAAAAATGCGATATGGGCAAATAGGGAAGCTAAGTCCTTGTTTTGTCTAACCTTTTAAGATTTTGGAATGTGTAGGCCCCATAGCTTATCATATTGCTTTGCTCCATGAATTCTCTTACCTATATTATGTTTTCAATATCTCCATGCTTAAGAGAAACCACCATGATCCTTCTCACATTAGCAGACCCTAGTTCGTTTGGACATGACTTATGTAGAATATCCTATCGATCTCCTTGATTGAGAGAAGGTTATAAGAAACAAGAGGATTCCAATGGTCAAGGTATTATGGCGATACCACTCTCCTGATGATACTACATGGGAACTAAAAAATGAAATATGGGACAACTATCCCGAGCTATTTTAAAATTTCAAATTTGGAGTACTAAATTTTTGTAAGGTGGGGAGGATATAACACCCCGAAACCTCTGTATTTTTAAATTATGTATTTTGGTAAATTACAATGTTTTAATTTTAATCAGCATTTAAAATATATTATGCATGATTTCATTTTTATTTTAGCCCACAAGAGTTTGAAAATTTTCAAAATGGATAAAAAATAAAATAAAAATTGAAAAAAGAAGGAAAAGGCTCACGTTCCCATGCTCGCGTGCTTGCTGCGCACACGAAGATGTCACATCACGAACATGATCGTCTGCGCATGCCTACGCACCCTCATACTTTAACGGACAGGCTGTGACATACATCCCATCAGCCTTCTGACGGCATGGATGGCTGCCATATGGCGTATATGCGTGCCATGTGGTGGTGGTTGGTCGGCCACTTGGCCAATAGACGGCCACTATTGATTGTATGTTGGATCACATGCGGGAGGGCTATTTAAAGCCCCTTCCCCTCCATCTTCTTCACAAAAATTTCTTTTTCATTTCCGAAGTGAAATTTAGATGAAAATTTGAGAGAAGATTAAGGGAAATTGAAAGTTTGATTTTCTTTGTACGGTTTATGGATCACCGAGCAATATTTTCATCTTTCTCAAAATCACTAACAACCTCATTGGAACTTCAAAGTTTAAAAGTTTCGGTAAGGAATTTCTTAGTATTTTTTTTACTCTCATAAGTGAAATTTATAGAAAATTAAATTAATGAGTATTGATATATTTTTCATGCATGTAAATGAATATTACTCCCAATTGTAAATTATTAATCATTTGATGAATTTTTGGATACATGTCTTTGATATTTTCTAAAGTGAAAATGTATGTTTTAAAATCTGCAATTTAATTAAAACTATCTACTGTCTATTTAAGATTGTTGACTATTATTCATGCATGATTGCCACTGTTTAACTATCTATTTGATAATTGTGGTTTGTTGGTCCATATATGGTTTTTATATGCATTTCATCCTTTTGCCATGTTATGCAAGTTTAGTTTGTTGACGTATACTTTGCATTGTTCCCTTATTATTTTGCTTTGCTATTATTGGTTAATTTCTTTATACATATATTTCTAACTATTTCATTTAGAGGCTTACAATTTGAAAATGATTTCTGAACATATACACTATTTTCTTAAAAACTATATTTTTGAAAATATTTTAATCAGTCCTGCTTCAGTACCTTTCAAATGTAAGTTCATGATGGTATGTTTTGAAATTAATTAAACTTTTTAAAATCATGGTAGTGTAGTTTAAATAATATTTTCCTTACTGAGTTTATTAGAACTCTCCCCAATCCATGTCCCTCCTTCAAATGAAGTGGAAAATGATGATTCATTTGCCGAGTTATCCCTCGAAACTTGTTTGGATATGTCCAGGGACCTGTAGGGGAGCTTGAGTGCATTTGTATGTTTGTACTATGATGAATCATGACTTTTTGGATGTTAGATACCTTTCCCCCACCGGTATCGGGATTTGACAACTTATATATTTTTTTAACTCTTCAGAATTCTAATATGAAAATCTTAACACACTAAGTGATAATCATTAAATTATTCACTTAGTGTCATAAACTTATCAATTTTATTATGAATTAATTCATCACCTTGATGAGTGGTGACAATTATTAATATTTAAACTAACTCTCAATTACCACCTAGATAATAAGCTTAAATCTGTCTTATCTTTGTCATACCAAATAATGAAGGCGATTGCGCGTGTGAGAAGTTCAATCTTATATCTGTCTGACATACTTTCTCTAAATGTCTAAATGTATACAATATATGCACACACATTTAAATATGCATGCTCTGCAACAAATGTAAATAAGGCCAATAAAAAGAAAAACAAAGTCTTTCATTGATAACATAACTAGTGAACATAGTTGGGAAATATATAGTAGATAAGTATATTTAATACCTAATCAAACCTAATAATTTAACATGCTTATAGTATGCATCTCTTGGTATAGGCTTTGTAAATGGATCTACGACTTAATCGCACGTAGATATGTACTTCATGTTCACTTCTTTTTATTCAACTATGTCTTTCACGAAATTTTATTTAGTATTTATATGTTTCGTTTTCCATGAAATTTGAGATCTTTCTTATATGTTATTGTTGTTTAACTATCATATTTTACAATTACTAGTTCACTAGCAATCCCATTGACTCGCAAATGGTCCATAAAATTTTTTAACCACGTAGTTTCTTGCACTGCAGCTGAAAAAGGTATAAACTCAGCTTCCATTGTGGAAAGGGCTATACATGATTGTTTCTTACCACTCCATGATATGGCACCACCATTTAATAAGAAACCAAACTCAAAATTAGATTTTCTCTCATTTAAATCTCCTCCCCAATCGGCATCTGTATAACCCTTTGAGTGTAAATCAATCCCTTGATAACACAATGAGTAATCGGCTATGCCTTTTATAAAACATATGATTCTTTTCACCGCTTTCCAATGTGTTTGACTAGGATTGGATTGATATCTACTTACAGTTTTAATATGTCAGGTCTTGTGCACATCTAGCATACATAAGGCTTCCAACTGCACTTGAATAAGGAACTTTACTCATTTGTTCCTTTTCTTGTGGGGTTTTAAGACAACATTTGGCTTAAAGATTCACCTTTTGTGATAGGGGTATCTGTGACATCCCAAATGCTAATTAAGGTATAAGGGTATTAGATACAGAAATAGATTATGAGTGCATAGTAGTTAATTGTATGCAGCGAAGCAATTTATTACAAATCCCTTACAAAATATATGAGTTCTAATTACACATATAACTGAGGCTAAAAGTGGCAACAGAATACAAAATATCAAAATACAGAAAATGTCACTTCTTTCACTATATAAAAAGACTCATCAAAGTGCGAGACAAGTGACGCACTCAAAGTTTGTGGATCCACGGGATCCTCAAAGACTTCAAGGGGTAGGTCAGCGATCGGTTTCTCACTATCTTCCTCATCTGGAGGGGGGCATGGAAATGGATGAGTTCTATATACTCAATAAGGAAAACTGTATTTAAATAACGTCATAAGATTTTAAAAATGAGTAATTATGTCCTCAACACTTATCATCAGGAGTCACGTTAGGGTCATTTCTTAAATTATCAAAACATCATGCCATGGTCATTTCAATTAAATCAATCATGGTGATAATAGAAAAATTTAAACAAATCATGATATGCACAGTTTTTTGTATCATTTTTTACAAATTCGTTTCAACTTTCATCTATTAAGGGTAGTATGGATTTTCGACTACCCATGTGGAATAAACAGTTCAGTTATAATAGCAATTTGTGACTTGCCAAACTAACAACACATTTGCGACTTGCCAAACAATGACACGATCTATGACCATGGTCGTGCCAACCACAGTGGTTCTATCCATAAAACTATGGCCACAGTCATACTTCACCAAGGGTGACCCCTACAGTAATATTACATCACCAGAAAGTACATCATCATATACAGAGAGCGGTCCTCTCACATTTTCTCAGACCAGGTGGGGGAAGGGAAAATAGGAACCCCTCAGAGATAAAAAGTCTAACAAAACACTTTATGAATTATGCATGTCAATATAGATACATGTTTCTCATGTCTGTATATCATTTCATGCTCAATCACTTTTCACATATCAGTATTGATTTTGAGCATTAAATCATTTAAATCACATGCAAATTAACAAGTTCATATACGATCGTAAAACATGCATTATCAAGTGAAATTTACTTCGTTTAGACATTTTAACTTAATCATGCAAATCATAAATTCAAACTTCATAATTTTGCTATAGAAATGCTCATTAGGATGTTTAAAAGTAAATACTAAATTTCTTACCAAAACCTTGAAGTTTCTTAAACATTTTCTTCTTCTTCTCCTCTCCCTCTCTCTCTAAGCTCTTGGAGAATGGAAGAATAGAATGGAAGTGATGAGGAAATGGTGAAGGGAGGGTCCCTATTTATAAAAAATGGGGACCATTGAATTTGTGCCAAGTGGTAAAATCTTGTGAGGAGAGAGAAAGTTAGTGGAAAAAGAGTAATGTGACATTGACGGATGTGATTGACGTCATGTGATGACGGCGCAAAAAATGAAGGCACACCACCCAAACAACGACAGCACGTCGCCCAAGCGAAGGTGGCACACTGCCCAAGCCAGCGGCAGCTTGTTGCTGAACCAGCAGCGCGCACTACCCAAGGCAGCAGTATGGAGTTGCAGGCCTAGCTTTCCGTGTGTAGGACCTACAGCGTGCAGGGCATTGCACGCAAGCCTACTACATAGACGGTGTGCACACAGGGCGCACGGAACCATGCCCGTCTACGCATGATGGGATGCGTGTGGAGACCGGGCCTTGCCCTCCGCGGATGGGAAGTGTGCACAGTGCACATCTCCTGTGCTGGTCGCGTGCGTGCATGCACGAGCGGCATACAGTGCCCGCGTGGGCGAGACCCTTCTTGCAGGTGCTTTCCCCCATGTTTTCTTCTTTTTATCTATTTTTTTCCTAAAAATTATTTTTAAATAATAACAACAAAAATATAATTTTCTACGACGAAATAAAATGATAAATTTTAAATAAATTAAAAACATGAATTTAAAATACGAAATACAATATTTATCCAAAAATTAAAATCACAAAATATTTAAAGAGTTTAAATGGCCTTATGACCCTGATAAATAGGGGTTCGTATTACAAATTAAGCGCAAAGGTTTTCAAGGTATTACATCTCCCCCACCTTAGAAAATTTGGTCCCCCAAATTTGTCATGAATAATTTTAGTAACTTTTCTCTCATCTCGCTCTTCAACTCCCACGTCACCTCTTTTGGAGTGTGGTGCTGCCACTGCACCTTCACCGTGGGCATCCTTTTGTTGCATAAAACCTTGTTGGTCCAACCAAGGATTTTCACGGGGAGTTCCTCGTACGTCACGTTGGCTTGCACCTGCATCTCTTCGTGAGGAATGATATGAGAAGGGTTAGGGTGGTATATTTTAATCATGGAGACATTAAAAATATCATGTAGACCTATAAACTCTCGGGGCAGAGTAAAGCAGTATGCCATGTGTCCAACACGTTCCACGATCCAAAAAGGTCTCACATAAGGGGGGCTTAACCTTTTCATTTTTTCGAACCGCATTTTTTCCTCGAAGGAAAAAATCTTAAGGAAGACTTGGTCACTAATGGAAAATTCCAAGGGTCTTCTACGGTTATCCATGTAATTTTTTTGGCGACTCTGTGCGGTAGCCAATTTCCTATGAATTATAGTAACCTTCTCGATAGTCTCATGGATGAAATTAGGTCCCAAACGATGCTGATTTCTGACTTCACTCCAGCAAGTGGGAGAATAGCAAGGTCTACCATACAGGATTTTATATGGATCCATGCCGATACTGGAATGATAGTTGTTATTATAAGTAAATTTACACTACGAAAGATACTCATACCAATTATCACCAAAGTTGAGGACACAAACACGCAATATATCTTCCAACGTTTGGATAATGTGTTCAGCGGACCATCAGTCTGGGATGATAAACAGTGTTGAAGTACAATACAAACCTAAGCGCTTCTTGAAAGCTATTCCAAAAGTGGGAGGTGAATCGAGGATCTCGGTCGGACAAAATGGATGAGAGGATGCCATGGAGTTGAATAATTTTATCAACGTATAGGCGGGCTAATCTACTGGTGGAGTCAATGGTTCTGATGGGTAAAAAATGGGCGACCTTGTTTAATCTATCAATGATGACCCATATGGCATTATGACCAGATCAAGTCCTAGGTAGATCGTTGACAAAGTCCATGGTTATATGCTCCCATTTTCATTCCAAAATCGGGAGGCCTTGCAACAAACCGCCGTGTCTCTGGTGTTTTGCCTTAACTAGTTGGCAAGTAAGGCATCGGGAGACGTAGTCGACTATGTCCTTCTTCATTCCAGGCCACCAATATTGATGCTTCAGGTCCCGATACATCTTAGAACTCCCAGGGTGGATGGACAGTTTGGAGGCATGGACAACCTTGAGAACATCCGTCCTGACAACGACAAGGACCCAAATACGGTCCTGAAATTTGCACAACCCATAATTTGTGAGCTTGAAATTAAAAAATTTGTCAGAAGCAAACTTACTCAAATTTTTAGTGATTTCTTGATCTGTGGACTTAGCTTCCCAAATATTCATAAAAAAATTGGGCAAAGCTCAGATCTAAGTGAGATAGGCACCATTGCCATAGTGGTTGAGGAGTGCCTGTGTAACATTAACTAATTTCCAACTAGAGGCCATGGTTTGGGCTAACACAACAAACTCCTTCCAGCTCAGCGCATCTGCGACCGCATTTTCTCTACTGGGATCATAGATGATCTTGCAGTCATAGTCCTTTAGGAGGTCCATCCAACATCTCTGTCTCATGTTCAATTCCCTCTACGAGAAAATATACTTTAAACTTTTGTGGTCAATGTAAATTTCAAACATCTGAGTAAACAAATAATGGTGCCATATCTTCAATGCAAAGATTATGGCTACTAATTCCAGGTCGTGAGTAGGGTAGTTGCCCTAATGGGGCTTCAATTGTCTGGATCCATAAGCAACAACTCTATTGTGCTGCATCAAAACACATCCTAACCTAATATGATATGCATCACAGTAAACCTAAAATCTTATAGTGTTGTCAGGGAGGATCAACACCAGAGTAGATGTGAGACAATACTTCAATTCCATAAAACTTTTGCCACATTCATAGTCCCAAATAAATGGTACACCTTTCCTAGTGAGATGGGTCAATGGAGTAGCAATCTTAGAGAATCCAATTATAAATCGTCAGTAGTAACTTGTTAAACCAAAACATCAACGTACCTCAACTATGTTGGTTGGTGGATTCCAGTTGATCACTGTTTCAACTTTGGATGGATCCACAGAAACTCCTTCGCTCGAAATTACATGGCCAAGGAAAGAGACTCGATCAAACCAAAAAGAACATTTGCTGAGCTTAGCATACAACTGGCTCCGGCAAAGTGTCCCTAGTACCTAAGATAAATGGACTGTATGATCTTCTGGGCTCTTATAGTACACTAGGATGTCATCAATGAATATAATGACGTATTAATCTAGTGCATACTGAAAAACCATGTTCATAAGATCCATAAAGGCAACAGGGGCATTGGTTAATCTGAAAGGCATAACTTTGAACTCGTATAAACCGTATCGACATCGGAAGGCAGTCTTCAGAATATCTTATTCTTTGACTCGTAATTAGTAGTATCCTGATTTGAGGTCGATCTTAAAAAAGACTGGAGCTTCTTACAACTGATAAAAAAGATCGTCAATACGAGGTAGAGGATACTTACTCTTTATTATTACCCAGTTAAGTTCTCTATAATCTATGCATAGTTTGAGGGAGTCGTCCTTTTTTCATGAATAACACTAAGGCACCCTAATGGGAATGACTAGGGTGGATGAATTTTTGACCAAGAAGTTTAGAAAGCTGGTATTTTTAATTCCACAAGCTCAGTACAACTCATGCAATAGGCAAGTTTTGAGATTGGTAGTTTCCAGAAAGCAAGTCGATAGAAAACAATATCTCTCGCAGGGGAAGTAGACTGGGTAATTCTTCTGGAAAGACTTCCAGAAAGTCACAAACAGTAGGAATAGAGTACACAGCAGGATCAACATCAATATTCTTGTTTATTCAATATTTAAAAAATATCAAAAGTAGATTTTTATTTCATTTTTTGGGGATCACAATGTTACAATTTTACTTTCACAGTTAATAATTGCCATATATTTCTCTAACCTATCTATTTCTAAAATAATATCAAATCCTGAGAAATCTAAAAGTATTATATCTACTAACAATTATACTCTTGAAGTTTTTATTTTATAATTTTTATACACAGAGTGAGCTTCTAATAAACTCCTAAAGGGAGTTTTTACTTGTACTTCACCTAAAGGTTCAGGCCTAATATCTAATTTTTAAGTAAATGCATAAGAGATAAAAAAGTGGGTAGCACTTATATCGATCAAAGCTCTGGCACAAATTTCATGGATAGAAAATATACTCTGGATAAGGACAGGAGTGGGGAGGGCACCAGGTTCATCAAGGTGATATACACACGACCCTAGACTACAGGTTTGTCTACGTCCTTTAGCCGCTAAGGGCAATCTTTCACAAGGTGCTAAGTGCTTCCACACCTATAGTAGGCGTGATTAAAATGCCGATAGAGCTGATCACTATGCAAGCAACCACAATGCTAACATGGTTGGGAAAGTTGAGCAGGTTGTCTAGTAGGTGGAGGTAGAGTAGGGGGAGGGACAACTCAGGGTCGTTTATCAAGGTGGCTATTTATTGGGTTAGACATTCTTCTTCTGGGTTGTTGGGTACAGACTCAGGCAATGCATTGGTGCCTGGCCGAGATAAGATCTTTGGCCAACTGAGCATGTTCTAGCATATCGATATATGAGCTGGATCTCAGCATCGCAACCCGGTTATAGATATAAGCACGAAAGCCCTCTAAAAACTTTCTAACTTTACGACTTTTGGGGGTTGACTATGACATCCCAAGTGCTAATTAAGGAAAATGAGTGTCAGATACAGATTCAGAATAACGAGTGCATGATAAAATTTATGCAGCAGAACAAAATCATTATAAATCTCTTACATATATATATGAGTTTTAATACATACATATACTGAGGCCAGAAGTGGCTACAAAATACAAAACAAAACATAAGGGCCACTTCTTTCACTATGTTATTGGACTCATCAGAGTGCGAGAACAGTCATACACTCAAACTTATGGATCTTCTGGATCCTCATAGACTTCTAAGGGTAGGTCAGCCTGCGGTTCCTCACTTTCTTCCTATCTGGGGGAGGGTATGAAAAGAGTGAGTTCCATATGCTCAGTAAGAAAAACAGTATTAAATTAACATCGTAAGATTTTAAAAGTTAATTATTTTATCTTATCATTAACTTCTTCGTTTACCCATCTTACATTATGAAAAACTATTTATTTGTTAAGAAAACGATACATTAACACATAAAATCATACATCATGCCAGATAATAAAGAAAATCAAATAAATCATGAAATTCTCATATTTTCATGTCATGCTTCGTGAAGTCATTACAACTTTCATCTCTGAGGGCAGATACAGATTTTCAACTACCCAAGTGGTATAACAGTTCAGAAACAGATACAACAAATTACTCAGGCTTATTTCTGGCTGGCCAAAAATGGTACGATCTATGACCACGGTCGTATCAGCCATACTGGTCCTAACAGATATCTACAACCATGACATTACTTAGCCACGGGTGACCCCTACAAATAGTGCAATACCACTCTCGTCAGAGGGTACACCGTCATCAATTAAGACTGGTCCTCTTATGTATTTCTAGACCAGATAGGGGAGGGAGAAATAAATACCCTGAAGGACAAGGAGAATAGATACCCCTCAGAGATAAAAAGCCTAACGAGATACTTGATGCAATATGCATGTCATATAGATACACTTCGGACCATATAGGCTTCATTCCACTTTTCTCTTTTTCTTTTCTTTTATACTTTTTCTATTACGGATCACATATTATATTTATTACATATAAATTCATCAAGTGTCTGCAATTCACATAGCATGCTTGAAAACAAGAATAATTAGACTCATCTGAATATAGAGACATAGAAAACAAACAAAATATCAATCATATTAAATTTGTTTATATAAAAATACTCCTTAAGACATCGAAAGAAATACTAGATTTCTTATCGAAACCTTGATATTTTTTCCTTTATGGTTTTCCTTTCTTTCTCTTTTTCTCTCATTAGACAGTTTCTCTCTCTCTAAACCTTTATAAAATAGAAGAATGGAAGTATGGAGATGAAGGGAAGGGGGAAGGAAATTTATAGAATTTTGAAACCGTCAGATTTGTGCCAAGTGGCAAAATCTAAAAGCCATGGAAAACATATTGTGCATTTAGCTGAAGTGTTGGAGACCCTCCACCAAAACTAACTGTATGCGAAACTAAGCAATTGATCCTTTTGGTTAGATCAAGTTTCTTTTCTCGGTCATGTAATCTCAAGTCAAGGAGTTTCTATAGACCCATCTAAGGTGGAATCAGTGACCAGCTAGAGTTCACCCACTAATGTGGCTGACATACATAGTTTTCTTAGCTTGGCAGGTTACTACTGACGTTTCATTGACGAATTCACCAAGATTGTTGCCCCCATGACTCGGCTCACTAGAAATGGTGTACCTTTCATTTGGAATTATGCATGCAGTGAAAACTTAATGGAGCTAAAAAGTCGTCTCACCTCTACCCCTGTATTGATCCTCCCAAACAATGAGGGGAGATTCCAAGTTTAATGTGATGCATTTCATATTTATTTGGGGTGTGTCTTAATATAGGATGGCAGGTCAATCGTCTTTGGATCCCGACAGCTCAAAGTTTATGAGTAGAACTACCCTACCCATGACCTGAAGCTGGCAGCCATTATCTTTACCCTGAAGTTATGGCAGCATTATCTATATGACCAGACTTTTGAAATTTACATTGACCATATGAGTCTCAAATATATCTTTTCACAATGGGAGTTAAACATGAGGCAAAGATATTGGATGGATCTTGTGAAGGATTATGATTGTCAAATCATTTATCACCCCGAAAGAGGGAATCTAGTCGTCGATGCCCTAAGTCAACGATAGCCTGTTGTGCTAGACCAAACCATGGCCTCCAATTAGAAGATGATGGACACCGTTTAATCACTCTGCCTTAGCTATTGTGGCAAAGGCACCTACCTCACCCAGATTCAGGCCATACCGGATCTCTTTATGAAGATCTGGGAAGCGCAGGCCACGGACTTGGAACTCATCAAGAGCCTGGATAAGTTCACTTCAGATGAATCTCCTAATTTCAGGATCTCTGATGATGGATTGTTCAGATTCCATAACCGAATTTGGGTCCACAATGCAATACACATAAATGTACTCGAGACCGCCCATGCTTCCAAGTTATCCATCCATCCTAGAAGTACCAAGATGTACAAGGACTTGAAGCGACAATATTGATGGCCAGGAATGAAGAAGGATATAGTTGACTACATCTCCCGATGCCTTACTTGTCAACGGATAAAGGCAGAACATCAAAGACCTAGTGGCTTGCTACAGGGTCTTCTAATTTCCGAATGGAAATGAGAGCACGTGACTATGGATTTTGTCACCAGATTGCCTAGGACTTATTCTGGTTGAAATGTCATTTGGGTCATTGTGGATAGACTAACCAAGACTACCCATTTCTTGCCTATTCGAACCACAGAGTCCACCAGTAAGTTAGCCCGTCTATATGTGGATGAGATTGTTCAACTCCATGGAGTTCCCTCATCCATTGTATCCGAACACCGACCTCTGGTTCACCTCTCACTTTTGGGACAACTTCCAAGAAGCCTTGGGGTTTGTGTTGTACTTCAGCACCGCTTATCATCCCCAAACGGATGGTCAGTCTGATTGTACGATTCAAACATTGGAAGACATGTTATGTGCTTGCGTTCTCAACTTTGGTGATAACTTGTGACATTCCAGGTGCCAATTAAGGCAAATGAGTATCAGATACAGAATCAGAATAACGAATTCATGATAATATTTATGCAACGGAATAAAATCTTAACAAATCTCTTACAAATATATATATATAACGTTCCAAATACATTCATCACTGAGATTAGAAGTGGCTACAAAATACAAAACATAAGGATCACTTCTTTCACTATGCTACTGGAAGTCATCAGAGTGCGAAAATAGACATGCACTCAGACTTGTGGATCCACAGGATCCTCACAGACTTCCAAGGGTAGGTTTGCCTGCGGTTCCTCATTTTTTTTCTCATTTGGGGGGGAGGGGGGAATGGAGAGAGTGAGTTCCATATGCCTAGTAAGAAAAAGTATTAAATTAACATCGTAAGATTTCAAAAGTTTATTATTTTATCTCACTGTTTAGCTTCCTTGTTCACCTAACTCATCATTAGAAAAATTTATTTATTTGCATATCAAAATAATACATTAGTATAAAAAATTAATTATACCTAAATCATGCCAAATAATAGAGAAAATCAAATAAATCATGAAATGTATAAATTTTTCGTGTCATGTTTTATAAAGTCGTTACAAACTTCCATCTCTGAGGGTAGATACAGATATAGATTTCAAATTGCCCAAGTAGAATGACTAGATTAGATACAGATATGATAATTTGCTCAAGCCCAGTTCCGACTGGCCAAACTATGGTACGATCTATGACTACGGCTGTACCAACCATAGTGGTCCTAACAGATAGTCTATATTCACGACATTACTTAGTCACGGGTGACCCCTACAACTAGTGCGATACCACTCTTGTCAGAGGACACGTCGTCATCCACTAAAAGTGGTCCTCTTATGTCTTTCCAGACCAGATAGGGGAGGGGAAAATAGATACCCTAAAGAGTAAGGGGAACAGATACCCCAAAGAGTAAGGGGAACAAATACCCCTCAGAGATAAAAAGCTTAACGAGACACTTGATGTAATATGCATGTCAATACAGATACATTTCGAACCATACAGGCTTCATTCCACTTTTCTCTTTTTCTTTTTCTTTTATTTTACTTTTATTATCACAGACTACATATTACATTTATTACATGTAAATTCATCAAGTGTTAGTAATTCACACAACATGCTTGAAAATTAGAACAATTCGACTCATTTAAATACAGAGAGACATGCAAAACAAGTAAAATAACTATCATATTAAATTTGTGTATCTAAAAATATCCTTAAGATGTCGAAAGTAATACTAGATTTCTTACCGAAACCTCGATATTTTCTTTTTCAATATTTTTCCTTTCTTTCTCTTCTTCTCTCACTAATTTACTATCTTTCTCTCTCTCTCTAAACCTTTGAAAAATGGAAGAAATATAAGTGTCGAGAGGAAGGGAAGGGGGAGGGAAATTTATAGAATTTAAGAACTATTAAATTTGCGGCAAGTGGCGAAATCTGGCAAAGAGAGAGGAAAAAAAATTTCTTGGTATGAAAAACAAGGGAGAAAAATTAAATAAATAAAAATAAACTAAAATTACAAATCACGATAAATGTTAAATAGTGTAAATTAATTAAGTAAAAAGTGATGAAAGACCCGAATAGATAGAGTTTTCAAATCATTTTAGTACAGTAATGGGCAGGGTATTACAGGATCAGTCATGGTTTTCGATGTTGACTTAATTTAAAGATTTAGGGGTAAATCAGACTTGAGATATACATAGTGGTAAAATTAATAGGAAAACTTACAAGAGAGCAAGATGAGATTGAATACACTTAGAGAAATAAATAAATACTCGATGTGATTAACGATTTACAGAGAAGTGGAAATAAGAGATATATGGTCGACAACAGGTTTGGGCAATAACCAAATTACAATAGAGATAGGCGAATTGAAGAGAGAAAGAGGAAAGGAGGGGAAACAGAGAAGAAACACTAAGGTAAAACAAAGAGAAATGAAGAAAAGAGAGATGAAACAATATAACTAAAATCAATATCCTGTAAATAGATGTATTAAGAGCTGTAACTCTGGTGGTGTGTGCATGTTTAAGAATGACCGACTCTGGGATTGTGGAATAATGAATTCTTGTACCAATTCTGCGATGATATGCAATAGTAATGCACTGAGTAAGTGCGGTGTTAATGTGTTGTCTATTTGTGTGTGTGTATGATGGAGAATGGAAACAATTGCATGTGAATGTTTTTATAACTGTTGATAATTTTATAATTGTGAACTGGTATAGATGACGTGTGTACGGTGGAACTGGGTAATAAGGTTCTAGATGAAATATGGTAGGCATGTATAAGTAAAGTTGAAAAAGGAAAAAAAATGTATATATAAAAATGGGGACTTGAGATAATTGAAAAAATTGGGACAGTTACAGATGAAGGGAGAAACTGTGTCAGGGGAACATTTGAGAGAGGACAGACCCATTGGGGTAAGGCAAAAGGAGTGAATAGTCTTGCGAGACATTTTAGACAATGTTGAAGAGAGAGTGTCAGAAGAGGAGTGAGACAATAAGGGGAGAAAATTATGGGGAACCAGACAAGAAAAAAAAGAGGAAAAATGGAGAGGCAGAGAGAGAGAGGGAACAGACCTGTTGGGTGAGACAGAATAAGAGAGTAGGTGTGCTGGGTTGTTATTGGGCAGTGCAAATAAAAGGAAGGGTTGATGATGAGGGAAACAAAAAAGAATAACAAGGGCCTAGAAAAAGATTGTTTGTAAAGAAATAGAGAAAATGGAGAGTTTATTTAAATTTGTTTCTATTTTGTCAGTTCTAGTTTGAATTGATTTTACTGGGCCGTATAACTCATTCTTTTATTATATTACAGAAATGATTAAACATGAACCAATTCAAGAGCTTCTGGAGCCTGACCATGAGCTAGAATACGTACAGAGTTAATTGATACATAGCTATGATGGAGGGATAAATAGTTGAACCTTTTTCTATTTTGTTGTAGTTTTGCATTTCAGATGAGTTTAACTGCTGTAGTAAAGGGAACTGGCTATTGTTAAGTTAATGAGGCATGAATTGTTATGAGGGTACATTATGAGATGTTAGATTAGCAAAATAGCATACCCGTTATGGGTGTTTTACTTGTAATAAGTTTTTATTGAAATGGAAAAACTCTTGTAGACATTGGGAAACAGCTTACCAATATTAACAGTGAATGAGTACTTTGTGATGTTGATGTGGGGTAAAATGTGGGTTGTTACAGTGGGTCACCTAACATATCTGTTGTAGCCGATGTATGATTTGTTTGTGTGTTATCCATGCAATGGGGGGATCCTTTTCATCTTTCTTCAATAACGATATAACGGGCATCACCCGATGGTAACCTAAATAAGCTTTAAAGAACTAACTAATGTGAAATTATTATTCTAAGTAGAGTGATATATGTAGCTGATAAATTTGAATTGAATCATAGTGGAGAGATTTGTGTGTACGAGCAAATCTGTTTTGTTCGAGAAAGATGTGAATCCATATGTATGTGTGTGCAAACTGTATATGTAAGGCATATGTAAAAGTAATAAGTAAAAGAATGGAACTGAGAATATGTTTCAAAAGAGAGAATTAAGAATATTAAGTTTGAATTGAGAAAATAAAAATGTGATTTGAAATGAGAACAAGAGTTACATTAGAAGAGTGAGGACTAGAATATGTTTTGTGTAATGATTTATTTTGTTGTGTATTTTGATTGTGATGTCTTGTTTGATATTTTCTTGAGTATAATTATTATTATATTTTATATATTGCGTGAATGCATGTACGTAAGTCTCTGTTATAGAATTCTTTTTTTACTAAGCTTGTGAATCCCATCCTAATTCACTCTTCATCCAGGTTAGAGGAGATGAGAAACAAGTCCAAGATCAAAAGAAGATTGTGAAAAAACCATGTTAGTTTCTATTTTAGATTTAAAAATTAATTTAGATGCATATTAGTTTGTCACAAGAGATGTGTATTAAAGTGTATTTTCGCTGGATATTTAATATTTATCGGATTCAATAGTTGAAAATATTGTGCAAAGATCCGTACCCATCGACATTGGGATTCAAGCTATTACAATTAACGTCAAGTTCTATCTAAAATAAAAATAAAAAAAATCTTCTAACGAATCCCTCACTTTTCAAGTGAGGTCTTGGGTGTCCTGATATAAAAATGATAATTAATGAATATGGTGAGTTACACTAGCCTAGTAAAGATACGAAAACCAATCAGCGTAGTAACTTATCAAAGGATTATAGAAAATAATAAAACACCGATGGAATATAAACTTTAAATTCATTTTATATTCAGAAAAATTCTCATGTCTTTCTTACTCACAATATCACCCAATCATATTATTTCTATATTTGAATAACTACAGTTTTATACGGAAAACACTGTAATTCAAAAAAAACAGATATAGAATAGGAATTAGTTCAATAGATTTCATATTCAATTGAGATTTATAGTTTTATTTACTTTCTTGAATTTTATCAGGCAATGCCATTTTGACCGGTATCATTGAGGTTTTATTAGGATCCCCTCTATATATGGTTACTCAACAACAATCGGTCGTCCTTATACTCCAACTCATATGAGCACCATAATAATTGACAGTATTTATACTCTAACTTGTATGAGCGTCACAATAATATCTCTCCTAAAACCCCAATCAATATGGGCGCCCCAGTTACCAGCTATCCTCATACCCCAACCCATATAAGTGCTAATAACTGCTTTTTAACCACCTCTGGTTGAGGCCGTATCCACAATAGAATTCACCATATAAATAATACATACCCAGCCTCCCTTGCTGATACCTATTAAAAAGATTTTCCTAATCTTTTAAAGGACTCCTCCAACTTTACCCTTGACTCTTTATTCCTTCACTGCGTAGCCTATGTATGACCAATTTCTTTTTGTAGTTTTAGCTTAAACGTTCATTCCAATATTAAAGATTTAATAACTCTTTAACTTCCCAATAAAATCATATTATTTTATCACCATTAGTTTTACTTACCGACTCATTTTTTAGTTTCCCTGTTTACCATAAATCAATTTGTACAAACATTCACATAGTCCATTGTCATACACACAAAATCATACACTCACTTGTTGTCCTAACCTACAACGTGTACACTCAGTCCTCAACGCACACATAGCCCGCAACACCCACACATATCTTTCTCATTCCTATTTATACAGACTCGCACACACATATAGTAACACACAAGCACAATCAACCAAAGCATACATCATATACTACTTGGAGACTAGTAAATACGTCAACACACACACGCACAGACTCGTACAGGCATTCACCATCAAATTTATTATCATAAATGACTTAGATTGACAATCATGACTGAAAACACACAAGAAACAAAATTATTTGAATTTTTATTTGTCAATATTAATTTTCTTCACGTAACTCTTTTTTATTTACGAATTAAATTAGTTAGTATCATTATTGCATTATTTATTATCTATTATTTTTTATTTTTATCAACTTGATGCATTTTATTTTTATTTTATAATTCTTTTAAGTCTTATTCATCAATTATGTTGCCTAATTCCTACTTCATTCCCTAATTTTCTCAAATTTTGACATTATTCTTCAAATTTTATTTCCTTATAACTTAAATCATATCTATTCAATTTTTCAAACATATTTATAAATATACAAAAGATGCAACCAAACATTCACAACCATCAGCAAATAAATTAATATGACAATTATAAAAGTCACAAAAATTCTATTTTCAAACCAAATCACCTGCACCTATTTGTGTGCTTTTAATTTCATAAAATTATAATAAAAACATTTAAAAAAATGATTTCGAATTGAACTCCAAACATCCTCCAAAAATACTAGAAAACCTGCAGAGCAACTACGTCTTCTCAGGCAACTACGTCTTCTCAGGTCAATGATAAAATTGAGATTTTCATGCAATCCTATTGCATACATGTCTCTTTCTTCAACTATTCTAGTTAATAAATCGATCATTCAGTTTAATTTTTTTTTATTTTATTTATTTGATTAATTCCATAATTTTATAAATATTACTTTCTTCTTATTTTATATGAATCTTGTTTAATTTTTTTTTAATTTATTTTATCTATTATTTATTCAATTTCAAAAGAAATCATTTTCAAAATATTCTTTTTTTATTTTTTTAAATTATTTTCTTATATTATCTATTCTATTTATAACAAAATTTATTAATTTATTTACATATTTATTAAATCAAAATGATTTCCAAAATTTATTGGTTTTAATATTTTAAATTATCTTTAATAATTATTATATACTATTGCTAAATCATAGATTATTTACTCAATCAAATTTAATTCTTATTAATCATTTATTCAATCAAATTCGATTCTTATTAATTTCTTATCTAATCAAACTCAATTCTTATTAATTATTTATTCAATTAAATTCAATTCTCATTAATTATGTATTCAATCAAATTCAACTCTAATACCTATCACCATTTGCCTAATTCTTAATTAAATCTTAGCTTATTTATTCTTCTATATATATATATATATACACGCATACATATGCTTACAGATATACACACACACACACACAACACATACCTATTCATTATGTGCATATATATATATATATATATCATATTTTTTCAATTTTTTAAAATTTATATCATAAGATACAGTTATATAACTATATTTATAAAGCTTATAACATTAGTTATATATATAAAAAAATCTTCCTGCAGTACCATTTATATTTATGACATGTATATATTGCATTAATCATACTTGATTAAAACACATTTATATAAATATCATACATATATTATTATATTAAACAAAAATATCAGATGCATGCTTACATATTTGTAATACACACATTTCTTATCTAAGTTATTCATTTATTATATTTTTTAACTTTTATACTTTACATCATATTATAAATTTTATGACTATAATTATAAAATTTATTATTATTATTTAAATATATATATACTTTCATGCAGTATTACTTATATTATTACATGTACAAATACTTATTAAAACATACAAATTATACATGCACACAAATTATTATTTTAATCATATATATCCATACATGCAATTATTTACATGTAGTTTATAACGACTCGCCTTCTCTGTTAAGAAAAAAGTGCCACCACACGTATATACAGCGATATGCTAAAATTTAAAACTCAATTATATATCTCTTGCACAAAATTACAATTCACGAGGCTCACAAGGTCTTTAACTACAATAAAATTTTTTATTTACTTTACAAGAACAATTTTCCTAAATCATAAAAAGATTCTCCTGAATCTTCCTTTAACTACGAACTTACTATTGGTCTTCATGCTCTAAAATTGATAAAAAAGGGGTGAGCAATCACTTTCTCAATAAGAATAATTTAACACTTCAATCCAAATATAAAAAATAATATACTGATTCGAACCATTATCTTTACCTTAAGGTAACCACGCCCTTCATAACCATCCGATTTCCACACCCTCCTATAACTATATCAATCTTACTAATCATATGTTTTGACTTTTATATACCTCATTTCATTCAAAGGATATCCATAATTTGCATAACTATAGTTTTATAAATTACTTTTGGTTTATTCACAATTTCATAAAGGCAATATCATATTCATATTAATTACACATATTCACATATAGGATATTCTTCTATAAATTCTTATCCACACATAAAATACCATTACTTAAACACATATCACATATATAATACCTTTTATTGAACACATATTCACATACATAGTATCTTTCCTTAAACACATTGAGTACCCTATCTCATATACATATTCACATAACAACATATTCTCATTACTCACCAACACAACCCATCACATATGTACAAAGACTCATTATCGTATCATATAATATTAATCAGTCACAATTACAGAATGAGATGATAAATTCACACTATCAACATGGATCAAATCACAGCTTCCATAAGTCATATTTACAGTCATAGTTACGATTCACATCATCCCCCCAGGAACACAATTATAGTAACAGTCATATTTACAATTCACATCGTCCCCTAAGAACACATTCATAGTTACGATTCACATCGTCCCTCAACGACACAATCAATCATAGTTACAATCAATAAACGATATATGAGATAGAGTTCATAATCATTCCATACTGATACTGGACTGTACATATATTTCACATTTCAATGATAAAGAAAATCTTTACTAGCTAATCCTAGGTATTCTCTATTATAATTTGCTTCACATAATACCTTGACATTTCTACTTAATTCATCCTCATTCTATTCTTGGGGCGAGTCCTAATTTCACACTTCTTTATGCGTAAATTACTTCAAAGTTTAGAACTCATCAACTTCTAAAATATCTTAATTTATTTAGGATGTTAAAAGATAGAATACAACATTTAAACTCCAAATTATTCAAGTCATAAATGATTTAAATTCCCCACTTATTAATAGTCACCCAATAATTTCTATGTTTTTCTCATTGTACACATTATTATCACAATTCGATCAATCGAACTACTCTATAATTTCATAAATAGCTTATTCACTCCATTATTTATTGAACTAAATTACATATTTAATATTTATTTAAGGTATTATATTCATTAATAATGTTTCATTTTATATAATTTACCTTTTCAAAGTCATAATGAATTTCGTCAACCAATATTTTAGATCTCAAACCCATCATAATCATTCTGATTTTCTGACCCGTTACTATTCACTACCTGCAATGTAGTTGACCCGGCTTATTAGACTGTAAACCAGAGCCCATATCATCCTTAATTTAAACTTTAAGTTTGGGTATTCACTTCTGTTAAAGTTTATTTCTTTTACTTTCCCTTGCTAGCCCACTTTCCATGCCTAACCCATTTTATGGTAGCTCAGCCCACTAGTGTTTAAATTTCTCTTTATTCCTATGGGCTCGACCCATTAGAAATTTAATTATGTTTTTTTGCTTTTCAATTCTAGCTCAATATTCAACTGGATTCCCTTTTTGTTCTTCCTACCAGCTCGACCTACCGTATCAGGGCCCCTTTTTTTTTGCTTTAAGTCCCTTCGACCATTGCAACCCAAACCCACTTAAAATCTTAATCGCTTCACTGAGCCCATTTCTCTTATGGGCTTGGTCTGCCTGACATCTTTCTGGTTACAATATTGTTATTATTATTTTTTACTTTACTTTCCTCCTTTATTTATTTACTAAACCCAACTAGATATCCATAATGAACTCGGGCTCGGGCTAATGGAACTTAGTCCTAGACCTCTGGGGGTGTTTTTGAAAAGAAAATCGAAAACCGGGGTCAAAATATAATTTAAAAAAGTTGTGTCACGTCAGCAGCCACATCAGCATCCCGGTCAACAGCCCCGACCAACCAGGATGCACCGCGTGGCAAGGAAACACTGACCAAGGGATGGGCCACGTGGGCGATCCGCGTGCGCGCGATCGGACGGCCCAGATCCGTTCCCGTGCGGACGGATAGCCCAAATCAAACGTGCGCACAGACGGCCCAGATTGCATTGCGATGAACGACCCAGATTTAATCCCAATTAAATCGCGATCGAACGCTCCATATTTAATCTTGATGGACGGTTGAGATTAAAAGGCAAAGGTTATAAATAACCCCACCCACATCTGACCACAAAAACCCTAGCTGCCAGTGCCTCGCCGGAGAAGAAGAACCAGATGCCGGAGGAGCCGGCCGCCGCCACCCGCCGCCGCACCGGGGAAGTTTCTGACCACTGATTGAGGTAAATTTTCTCCCCCTTGCTCGTTTTTCGATGCTGAGTCCGCCTATGGCCAAACCAGAGCCAAACCACTGGCCAAACGGCCAGAAAACCCAACCGAAGTCCAGCGGCGCTGCCGCGTCCCTCCTCGGTTTTTGCCTCCGATGAGACCCTTCCCGGCCTCCGTTCGATGCAATTTTTATACCACTGTGATCACCGTTCTTTTCTCTACAGGTTGATCGGAGCCAAACATCAAAACGCAACTCACGTCGGAGGAGCCATCGCACCCGAGAGCACCGCCGCCGGTAAGTTTCAGTTTTTTGTGATTTTTTGGCCCACCGAGGGCCCTAGGGTTGTTTTATCGCAGGGACCGATGCAAGTGTAGCCGAATTCGGCCGAAAACGGCCAACTCGAGGCGAATCGCTGCCGCTTGCGGCGGCGGAGCCACCGTGCCGGAATTCCGATATTGACCGAAAGGGGCCTAGGTCTAATTTGAGATTTTTTTGGGACACGTGCAGGTACCGGTAGTGCGTTTTAGTTTTTCGAAAAAAATTCAGAGAAATTAGGGACAGCCTGTAGGCACACTGTAGAGTCGAATTCAGACCCCGAAATAAGTAAGGACGCCTCACCCTATTTTCTATCACGGTATTAAAGCTAAATAAATAATTAGACTGTACTTTGTGACTTTATA
This sequence comes from Carica papaya, assembly GCF_054855325.1. Taxonomy (NCBI): domain Eukaryota; kingdom Viridiplantae; phylum Streptophyta; class Magnoliopsida; order Brassicales; family Caricaceae; genus Carica; species Carica papaya. The sequence continues at coordinate 15,605,199 of NC_142317.1, forward strand.
GATGTATAATTGATTAAAGTTGCCAATGGAGCCCGAATCTGATACATTGTTGGTCAGTTATTGTTTGATCTATTTTTCAGTATTAAATGCAGCATGATGTCTGATGTATTTATTTTATGGTCTCATATGCATGAATTATAGTTTCTTTTATTATGGTTGATATTATGATTAACCCGGTACTGTATTGTCTTATTTGGTGTCAATTACTGGTTTACATATTTTGTATGATTGGATGATTAAGATTAAGGAAAAAGGTAAAAGGGTCATGTGAATTGATAAGTGAGAAATGTAGACAACCTGACTAGATATCTTGGGAGATGGTGGACGGACCGGGTCCATAAGGAACCCTACCGGGAACGTGGTCTCTCATACCGGACGGGGTATGGAGACCTTATGTGTTTTGGTGCCCATACCAGACGGGGTATGGGGACGGCCCGTTTCACCCTCATGTCGGACGGGGTATTGAGGTTCATGGTTTTGGCGCCCATACCGGACGGGGTATGGGGACTGCCCTGGAATCAAGTTATAAATGTTAATGGTTCACGTGTAGAGGGGACCCCCTATGGATCCCCAGGGATACTAGTAGGCTGGTAAAAGAGGAAATCTGTTTCCTGATGATTGAAATGTAAAGGTGTGATATATGTTATGTTATAAAGTGTGTATGATTTCATGATCTTATAAGGTTATTGTTTTCATATGTTGTTTTCATGGATCTCGCCGAGATAAATAGACAGTAAAAGATTTTATTACTGATAAATGAATTTGTTATAAATTATGCTCTATTGGTCATTTTTGTTTTCTACCCACCTTTACTTCCGTGGCGGTGAGATAGTGTGATGTTTTTACTGGGCTGGTGTAGCTCATTCCTTATTTAACCATTTCATATCAGGAAGACATTGTTCCCAAGCCCATTCCGCAGGAAGACGACGAAGGGGATGCCTAAAGACTCCATAGCTATATTTATAGTTCTTATCTCGAGTATCTCTTTTAGTTAGTTTGTTCTTTCATGTTTTGAATACGTTTTGGTTATTGTGTAAGGGATGTTAATCAAAATTTTTATTACGCTTCCGCATTTGATATTTTTAATTCATATATTTCATTTAAACTTTCAGGGTCGTTACATACCTTAGCCGTTCGACGGACAAGGCACTGAAATATCTTCTCTCTTCTTCACTATGACGCATCTCCCCTCCACTCCTCTTTTCTGACGCTGCTCCTTTGCTCCTAGAGTTTCTTATTATTATTTTTTTGTGAACAGGAACGTTATTATAGTAAATAGGATCGAATCGTGACCATCTGTTGTGAGAAGATATCTAGACCGTTGATTGTTTAAAATCAAAATGACGTCATTTTAAAGCAGATATGATGATTTCCAAAAATTATAGAATGACCCCAAATCCTGTAATTTTAGTCATTTGGGTTTCTATTTAATTACAAAGTAGCCAAAACTTCCAAATTTGTTTTCAATTTGGTCATTTTCCTAATTTTATTATTTTTTTAGATTACATTTTATATTTTATAATTTTAAGATTCTCTTTTTTTTTTACTTATGAAAATACTCCTAATGCTTAAGTAAACTCTCTACAGCATGAATTCACATTCAAATTCTAACTTACGCAAGTCAGGTCATTACAATCTCTCCCTTTATAAAACTTTTGGTCCTCCAAATTTGCAATAATTAGGTGATTCAGAAGTATCCTTATATTTTTTCTAAGTTTTCTCTTTAACCTAATGGTTTTATTATAATGTTATCACTAGTAGGATTTCTTTAGTTCGTAATCTTTTCTTTTCTAATTCCCGTAAATAACGTATAATTGTTAAGAATTTGTCTTTTAATTTTAAATATTTTAATACTTAGGGTTTGTTGGTATCTCCCTATAATTTCTTCAAGAGCATTTGATCCGGCAATAAGATTGCCATCTTAAACTATATCGATCCTTAAAATTCATTAAAGCATAATGTCTCCCAATCATATTGTATGCAATTGTTATTACTTCTACATATTTTTGAAAAATATCATTTTTAGTTTATGCATCGTTCTTATAATCTCTCAACAATATGTATCACATATAATTTCAGCACAAAAATAAACTTTAATTATCTAAATAACTTCAATGACATAGCATGTTTATAATCTCTCAAATTTCATGAGTCTTATTTAAATTATTATTTTTTAACTTTTAAAAGTTAATATGTGATTATTTAGAATATACAATTTATGTCATTTAATAAAACTCTAATTATCATCTAAAACTATCTTTATCCTCAAAATGCGTCAAAATTTAGTGTCTTACTATTATATTATATGCGATTGTTATTTCTATTTGACATGACTTGGGAACACCATTCTTAGTTTAATAATCATTATAAGAATTTCTCAATAACTATATATCAAATCTTAAATTCATCCCAATTTTTTTTAACCTTAATACTATAGTATATTTCCAATCTCTTAATAACATATCTCATATCCTCTATTTTTCATAACCGTATTTACTCAATTACCTAAGCAACTTTGACGTCATGATAAATTTAGGGTCTCCCAAAATTCATGTATCCAAATTATTTTGAATACTTTCTAATTTTTTGAAATTATTTTATAATTAACTAACATATATTCTCTTAGTACTCTCTAAATACACTAGCGCACGCATTGTCCTTAAAAGTTTAGGATTCTAAACTATGTTTTGCTTGGTCGTACTTAAATGTGAAAATTTATAGATATGAGGGTTTAATCTTAGTATTTCATTTTTTGCTCTAAACTCTTAAGGATAGGCAAGCATTAAGATTTAATAGGTGTAGTGATTTTCTAACTTCCAAATATTATACATGGATTCGATATGAAATTAGGATTTTCAAGACTTCCTTTTCTTTTGTTGTGGTGAGTCGATATTCCAGTAAATTATTCATGACTGACTTATATTGTCTCCCCAAAGTCATTAAAATTTAAATGATATAAAAAATACCTCAATTCTAGATCAATCCTTTTAAAAAAAAAAAAAAAGTCCACTAGACAGTACACAGTGATTTACGAAATTCATAATTATTATCGACAATCATTAGGTTTCCTATCATCCGCGTATATCATAATACAACTAAAGGTATCTTCTCTTAGTGTGTATGTGTAACAACACATATTCTTATAAAAGAGAAGATAGAAAAATAATAACAAAGGATATAAAATTTGCAGCAATCTTCGGTTCATTCAGTGTCCATTTCCACCTGATATATAATGATTATCTTAACCTGAAAATATTCTAATAATTTGTCAACAACTAGGATCAATTCTGCATGTAGTCTAGGTCATGACCAGGTGCCGAAAACTCTTGAATATGTTCTTGTTTAATCGTTTCTGTAATATAATAAAGGGGTGAGCTATAAAATTCCAGTAAAATCGATTTAGAACTAAACACCAACATATTGAGATAAGAGTAAATAAATCTCCTACTTTCCTTAAACATCTTATGTGCATCCATATCCCCAAACTCCCATATGTTCCCTCTCTATTGCAGCCATAATCATTTTCTCTACTGCATGCTAATTTCACCCAGAAGACCCATGACAACACTCTCTCTATTCCATGCAGGCAGTACTCTCCCTATTTCACAGTTATTTCCCCAATTTCCTCAACTAATCCACCCGCAGATATTCCCGACCCAGTCTGCTATTCTTCTCTTGCCTGAACCAGCCTCTTACAGTCTGTTCACACCTCCAGCATGTCCAAGGCGGTAGCTAATCACCCCAGGTCTCCTTAACAACAGCTAATCACCCCAGGTCTCCTTAATAGCAGCTAATTCCCCAAGTTCCCTTGACAACACGACCAGTTTTATTTTAGATCACCCATCTCTCTGTTTCACCATCTCTTAATTTCCTTCTCATCCTCCTAACCAGTGTATTTACACTCCCTCCACTCACTCAGTTCATCCTGTCCTCCCCCTCTCTATTTATCCTCACTTTTCCCTTCATTTACAACTTTTATATATATTTTATATTCTCAATTTTCTTTCCATTCTTCCCACTTTTCTATAATAACCCATCCTAACTCAGCTCATTCTTCATATTTTACTAATTCATATAGTTACTCATACACCCTTCCCTCTTCCTCTTACCCTTGTAATTTAGATTCAAAAACCCCCATCACATAACTCCCCACTTCACCACACTCTAACCCATATGATATAGAAGTTTCAGTGTTCATATTGCCATTATATGCAGCCCATGATCAAAACTTTTACATCTATACCAACAACTTTATACTACCGCAACATACACATAAAACAGTAATCAATACCATCATATTTCATATAATTACAAACATGCATGCCACAATTTGACCATCACAATATGCGTAGAACAACCTGCTACAAATTCAACCGGTACTCATACTCATTACTCATTTCCACGACCATATAATTAGTCACACACACACTTACGCACAAAAACATGCAACACTGTTATCTTAGTATGACTAGTATATACATATATATATTTCTTGTCAACTCCTTAGCTCCACTTGTCCTATGAGACATGTTCACTCCCCCTCCAAGAGCTATAATTTTATATCTAATTCCATTCAACTCTATTGTTACTACCGAACCCCTTATTGTTTTACCTAATCCATCAATCATTTCTCCTTTCTCCTGCTGGTCACCTATCACTCAATTCCTACAATTCATTCCAAACATTGCTTCCCATTTTACTTATTCCTCACTTTGATATTTCCAATCTAATTATGTCAACTTAAGTATACTGCTAGTCCTCTCCAACCAGATTCTCTCTCTCTAATTTAAACCTGGAGCATCTCCATTCGGTCCGTACAAGTCTTTCCTCATCGTTCACAATCACGACAACATTTAATCCATGCCCATCATCTACTTTTGTTAGGAACGGAGGAGAAGAAAGAAAATGATGGAGAAAAATTACTCTGATTTTTTTGATTGTATTCATGGACAACAAAAGGCTATATACAACTTGTACAATGGCAAAGAGAAAAAGACAAAAACGGTTACAACAACTAATTAATCCAAAAGGCTATAATTAATAAACTAATTTCATTTAATCAATAATTAATCTTAATGCTCCCCCTCAAGATAGAGAGTACAAATTTATTGTACCCATCTTGTTCAATAAATTTTTGAACTGCGTAGGATGAAGAGCTTTTGTCATTAAATCTGCAAGTTGATTGCGAGTGGATATATGCATTGTCTTCAAGGTACCATATTGAATTTTTTCTCAAACAAAATGACAGTCAAGTTCAATATATTTTGTTCTCTCATGATACACTGGATTCGAAGCAATGTGTAGAGCTGCCTGATTATCACAGTAAAACAATGTAGGATCTTGATGTTGCACCTTTAAATCTCGTAACAAATTCAGAATCCACATTATTTCACATGTAGTATTAGCCATGGAATGATACTCGGCTTCTGTAGATGACCGAGATATAACTTATTGTTTCTTTGATTTCCATGAGACTAATGAAGATCCAAGAAAAACACAATAACAAGTCAGAGATCTTCTAGTGTCAGGACATGTGCCCCAATCAGCATTAGAAAAAGCCTTAATTTGAATGGTAGATGATAAAGGAAAGAAGAGACCCTGTCTAGATATTCTCTTGATGTACTGAAGAATCCCCAAAGCAGCCTGAAGGTGACTAGTCTAGGGAGCAGCTAAGAACTGAATCAGTCTATTGACAGAATAGTATATATTAGGACGAGTGATGGTCAAGTACAATAATTTTTCAATCAGTTGCCGATAACTTGTGATATCACACAAAGGTTCTCTATCATCTTTGGATATCTTAAGATTGGGTTCCATGGGAGTAGATGAGGGCTTACAACCAAGGTACCCAGTTTCAATTAACAGATCCAAAGCATATTTTCTTTGACATAAGGTGATTCCTGTGTCATTTTTTGCAATTTCAAGTCCAAGAAAATATCGGAGAGTTCCCAAATCTTTCATCTTAAATTTTTATTTTAGTGCAACTTTGAGTTCTTCGACGGCATGATTATCATTACCAACAATAACAATATCATTAACATATACCAACAATGCTAGAAAAACATTACCCTGATGCTTGACAAACAAGAAGTGGTCACATTGTGACTGATGGAAACCTTCTTGAAGTAATACTTGTGAGAACTTGCAAAACAGTAACTGTCGGGAAGCCTGTCTCAACCCATAGATTGACTTGTGTAGCCGGAAAACAAGTTAATGTGGAAAAGTCTCCCTCTCTCGAGGAGAATAGCCTGGAGGAATATTCATATAAACTTCTTCGTGAAGGTCACCATGAAGGAAAGCATTGGTGACGTCTAACTGAGTCAGACTCCAACCATGAATAGCAGCCAATGAAAGCAAAATTTTTACAGTAACCAATTTTGCAACTGGAGAGAAAGTGTCAATAAAATCAATGCCAAATTATTGTGTGTAGCCCTTAGCAACCAGATGGGCTTTGTGTCTCTCTACAGTCCCATTGGCTTGATATTTAACTTTATAAATCCACTTACAATCAACAGATTTCTTCCCAGGTGGAAGAGAAACAACAGACCAAGTATTATTGTTCTCCAAAGCACGTAGCTCCACATTCATAGCGGTCCTCCAAACATCGGACTGGACAGCCTCAGAGAAGGTGGTAGGCTCAATGTGGGAGGAAAGGGCAAAAATAAAGTTGTGATATTAAGGTGTAAGCTTTGTATAAGTAAGGAAAGAGAAAATTGGGTAAAGTGCATGTGTATCTGTATGATAGCAGTGATAGTCAGACAAATAAGAAGGTGGTCGTGTGACATGCAGAGGTCGAGGTGGTGGGGTTTGGGATGAGTCATGCGGTGAGTGGGTAGGTGAATCAAGAGAAACTGGTGAGTGTGTAGGTGTATGGAGAGGAAGAGGTAAAACACGGTCATGAAAAAAGTCATTGTGAATGGGACTAGGTGAGTGGGATGAAAGAAATGGAAAGATATGTTCATGAAAAATGACATTTCGAGAGATGATGATTTGATTGCTCTCGATATCGAGAAGTTTATATCCTTTGTAACCCAAAGGGTAACCAAGGAAGACACAAGCTGTAGAACAAGGTAAAAATTTATGGCAATGACTATTGAAAGTGGAGCAATAGCATAGACAACCAAAGGTCCGCAAATGATCATAAGATGATTTTTTATGAGTTAATAGTTCAAATGGAGTTTTGTTAGATAACAAGGGGGAAGGTGTACGGTTGATCAGGTAAACAGCAGTCAAGACGCAATCGCCCCAATAGACAATAAGGACATGGACTAAAATAGTAAGGCTCGTGTCACATTTAAAACGTGTTGATGTTTGCGCTCGACAACTGAGTTTTGTTGAGGAGTCTCAACACTGGAATGATAAGAAACAATGCTTTTTGACTTGAAAAATGAATGAAAACTTAACTCATGCGCATTGTCAGATCTCACATATTTAATAAGAATTTTATATTGTGTAAGGATGAGAGTATAAAAGTCAGGAAAAATAGTAAGAACATCCGACTTTTGACGAAGAAGATACACCCAAGTAGTGCGAGTGTAATCATCAATAATGGTGAGAAAGTATTTGTATCCCTCGATAGTAAGTGTAGAAAAAGGACCCCAAATGTTAATGTGGATTAAATCAAATGGATGATCAGATAATTTATTGTGAAAAACAAAAAATAATTTACGTTGTTTAGCCAAATGACAAATTTTGGAATGAGAAATATTTGAAATCTGTAAATCTTTATTAATGTACTAAAGTTTTTCATAGGAATGATGACCTATTCTAAAGTGTCATAGGCTACTTTTAGAATTAACAGAAACAGAATTAACAGCGGAAAAATGAAAATACCTAGTAATTAAGTAGTAGACGTTGCCAATTCATCTACCCTTCTCAATCAACAAGTCCCGAGTGTGGTCCTGGATGACATAAGAATGAAGAGAAAAATTAACCGTACAGTTGTGGGTGGTGGTCAACATGTCGAAACTGACAAGGTTAAAGGAAAAATGAGGGACAAATAAGACATCGTGTAGGGTTAGGGTGTCGATGAGGAACACATTTTCAATTTGAGTGACTAGCACTGAACTACCATTTGGTAAAGTAACTGGGATGGGTTCAACATGCTTAAGGGTGGTGAAGAGGGTGGGTGTGCAACATATGTGATGTGTGGCTCCAGAGTCAATATTCCAGCATTTAGAGGTAAGTGTGTGTGTGAAACTGGAAAGGCAGAAGGTTATGTGTGATATACCTGCCGCGTGAAGGCCAGAAGTGGCATTATTGGTGGAAGGAGAGAAGCTGTCCGACGAGATGGCAGAGTGAGGTTGATAAAACCGTGCGCTTAGGTGGGGAATAATATTATGAATTTGCGACGTGCTCAGAGCATCGAACGAGGCAGCGGAATCAAGCGCCGGCAAGCAGGCAACGGCGGAGGCAAAGTTCTATGCCGTCACACAGTTGGGTGTGTGCCCGAGGAAGAAGAAGAGTTGTGCCCTGGAGGAGCCTGTTTGTGGGCCGAGAACTGGCTGGCAAAAGAAAAGACAGGCCTGGACTCAGACCCAGATGAATTAAATGATCTAGTTCAAAGAGTGGGCCGAGACTGAGTTGAAACATTTTGGGCTTGGGCTTGGGCTTATCCTTCATTAAAAACAGCCTGGTTGGAGTCAGACGAGTGCATCTTGGGCTTGGGCTTAAGGCACGGTGGATACCCATGTAATCGGTAACACCTGTCCACAGTTTGGCCCCCGAGCCCACAGTGTGAACAGGTGGGTCGTCTTCGACCTTGAGCTAGGGCAACGGAAGAAGCAACTGGGATGGGTTCAACATGCTTAAGGGTGGTGAAGAGGGTGGGTGTGTAACATATGTGATGTGTGGCTCCAGAGTCAATATTCCAGCATTTAAAGGTAAGTGTGTGTGTGAAACTGGAAAGGCAGAAGGTTATGTGTGATATACCTGCCGCGTGAAGGCCAGAAGTGGCATTATTGGTGGAAGGAGAGAAGCTGTCCGACGAGATGGCAGAGTGAGGTTAATAGAGCCGTGCGCTTAGGTGGGGAATAATATTCTGAATTTGCAACGTGCTCAGAGCATCGACCGAGGCAGCGGAATCAAGCGCCAGCAAGTAGGCAACGGCGAAGGCAAAGTTCTGTGCCGTCACACAGTTGGGTGTGTGCCCGAGGAAGAAGAAGAGTTGTGCCCTGGAGGAGCCTGTTTGTGGGCCGAGAACTGGCTGGCAAAAGAAAAGACAGGCCTGGACTCAGACCCAGATGAATTAAATGATCTAGTTCCAAGAGTGGGCCGAGACTGAGTTGAAACATTTTGGGCTTGGGCTTGGGCTTATCCTTCATTAAAAACAGCCTGGTTGGAGTCAGGCGAGTGCATCTTGGGCTTGGGCTTAAGGCACGGTGGATACCCATGTAATCGGTAACACCTGTCCATAGTTTGTCCCCCGAGCCCACAATGTGAACAGGTGGGTCGTCTTCGACCTTGAGCTAGGGCAACGGAAGAAGCAACTGGGATGGGTTCAACATGCTTAAGGGTGGTGAAGAGGGTGGGTGTGTAACATATGTGATGTGTGGCTCCAGAGTCAATATTCCAGCATTTAGAGGTAAGTGTGTGTGTGAAACTCGAAAGGCAGAAGGTTATGTGTGATATACCTGCCGCATGAAGGCCAGAAGTGGCATTATTGGTGGAAGGAGAGAAGCTGTCCGACGAGATGGCAGAGTGAGGTTGATAGAGCCGTGCGCTTAGGTGGGGAATAATATTCTGAATTTGCGACGTGCTCAGAGCATCGACCGAGGCAGCGGAATCAAGCACCGGCAAGCAGGCAACGGCGGAGGCAAAGTTCTGTGCCGTCACACAGTTGGGTGTGTGCCCGAGGAAGAAGAAGAGTTGTGCCCTGGAGGAGCCTGTTTGTGGGCCGAGAACTGGCTGGCAAAAGAAAAGACAGGCCTGGACTCAGACCCAGATGAATTAAATGATCTAGTTCCAAGAGTGGGCCGAGACTGAGTTGAAACATTTTGGGCTTGGGCTTGGGCTTATCCTTCATTAAAAACAGCCTGGTTGGAGTCAGGCGAGTGCATCTTGGGCTTGGGCTTAAGGCACGGTGGATACCCATGTAATCGGTAACACCTGTCCACAGTTTGGCCCCCGAGCCCACAGTGTGAACAGGTGGGTCGTCTTCGACCTTGAGCTAGGGCAACGGAAGAAGCAGACCCTGTAGCCGCCTCTGCGCATGCGTCGAAGCCGATCACACGATGTCATTCTTCTTGCACCACCAGCGAGAAAACCTTCAAAATGGATGGCGAAGATTCCATCATCAGGATTTGAGCCCTAACAACAGCGTAGGAAGGATTCAAACCCATCAAAAATATCATTACAAACTCCTGCTCCTGATAATCATTCCATTCCTTCATGTTTCCATAATGACGGGTTGGAGCTGGTTGGTAAGTTTTGAGCTCGTCCCAGATTGTTTTCATCCGCCTATAATAGGCATTGATGTTGAGTGATCCTTGAACAAGATTATTCATGCTCTATTTCAGTTGGTAGATGCACGGAGCATTGCTTTGCTGATAATGGAGTCGCAAATCGATCTAGATAAATTGTGCATTCTCATGGTATAACAAACTATCAACTATCTCCTTTGTTACAGCATTCAACAACCAAGAAGTTACCATGTTATTACAACGTGACCAAGCTCCGGCAGTGGAATCGGTGTTGCTCAGTTGATCGTAAGTTCCATCTATGAAACCCAATTTGTTTTTGGCATTCGAAGCTATTCTGATTGCTCTCTCCCATGTGTTGTAATTGTTGCCATTGAGGAGGTTGGATACCAAGACCAATCCAGGATGGTCGGCACTGTGAAGGAAGAAGGGGTTTTGGGAATCATCTGATTGCTCTCTAGCCATTGAAGATTAAAGTTTGAAGCTCAATCACTGAGCTGAAAAAAAAAATTTGTTTGATTAAAAAAAACGCTCTGATACCATGTTAGGAACAGAGGAAAAGAAAGAGAATAATGGAGAAAAATTACTCTGATTTTTTTGATTGTATTCATGGACAACAAAAGGTTATATACAGCTTATACAATGGCAAAGAGAAAAAGACAAAAACGGTTACAACAACTAATTAATCAAAAAGGCTATAATTAACAAACTAATTTCATCTAATCAATAATTAATCTTAATAACTCTATTTTACCTCAACATGTGGTCTACACAATATTTTCACATCATCAAATCAATTTACACACAATATACAATATAGAACTCGCAATTAACTCCACATTTCACTATATAAAACATTTATTCACACTATTTCGAATCTCGATTTTTAAGAGCAAATCGATCTTACCTCTAATGCGATTGTGTTTACAAACGTTGAAGAGGTTTCCAATCTCCATTCATCTGTCATTCACTCTTTCTCTTCTTTGACCCTTCGATCACTCCTCTCTTTCTCCATCGCTAAGCTTGTGTTTTCAGGTTTGGATTCTTTTTTTTTTAATTTTTTTTATTTTCTAATTCTATTGCAGAGAGGAAGCCCCGTTTTATATTTGGCAAGGACTAAATCATGGTCGTCGGATGATGAGAACATAATCTAGTCGTTAAATCTTTATCATCCGTTCTCAACTATGTGATCTGCCATGTAACACACACATGGCAAGATCAGGTCCATCCTTTTGAACTCAATCACATTTTATATGTTTGGACTGTGTGACTCCTTCTAATTGGCCCCTTGAGACACCTTCGATCACTCATTCCTCACTCTTTCTCCACTGTTAAGTTTGTGTTTACAGGTTAGGATTTTTTTTTTCCAATTTTGTTGCAGGGAGGCCCCTTTTTATATTTGTCAGGGACTAAATCATGGTCGTTAGATGAGGACAACATCATCTAGTTGTTAAATCGTTATCATCTGTTCTTAACTGTGTGATCTGCCATGTAACACACATGTGATAAGATCAGGTCTATCTGTTTGAACTCAATCACATTTTATGTGTTTGGACTGCGTGGCTCCTTCTGATTGGCTCCTTGAGACACCTCTGATCACTCCTTCCTCACTATTTCTCCACCGCTAAGCTTGTGTTTTCGGGTTAGGATTCTTTTTTTTTTTAATTTTCCAATTCTGTTATAAAGAGGCCCCTTTTTATATTTGGTAGGGACTAAATCATGATCGTTGGGAGGAGAACATAATCTAGTTGTTGAATCTTTATCATTTGTTCTCAACCGTGAGATTTGCCATGTAATGCGCATGAGGTAAGATCAAGTCCATCAGTTTGAACTCAATCACATTTTACGTGTTTAGACTGCGTGGCTCCTTGAGATAACTTCGATCACTCCTTCCTCACTCTTTCTCCACTGCTAGGCTTGTGTTTTCGGGTTAGGATTCTTTTTTTTATTTTATTTTCCAATTCTGTTGCAGAGAGGCCCTTTTTATATTTGGCAAGGACTAAATCATGGTTATTGGATGAGGAGAACATAATCTAGCCGTTAAATCTTTATCATTCATTCTCAACCGTGTGATCTGCCATGTAATACACACGTGGCAAGATCAAGTCCATCCATTTGAACTCAATCACATTTTATGTGTTCGGACTGAATGGCTCCTTCTGATTAACTCCTTCAGACACCTCAGCTGCTGAAGTGTCAGACATTTACAAAATTTACAATTTAACCCCAAATCACTAATTCTCTTTCATTTTGGTCCTTTGAATTTTACAATTTCCCTTAATTTTTCTAAAATGTTTTCAGTTTAATTCTTGTTACATATTTATATTTAATTAGCTATCATTATTATTAAATGATTTCTTTTTTATCTAAATTATCTTAAATAAATATGTTTGCACTAATTTTATTAGCTAACAAAGATATTCAAACTACATTTCTTTTGGGTCTCGGATCTGAAACTCCAGGTTATTACCAATCCAAAGACCAGAGATAATATACCAATTAAACTCTTTTATTTTTACTCCAACCCAACAACTTTACATGTAAATCTGACATCCAATACTCATACTACCATATATCAATCTCTAACCTACTATTCTCACTTCACAATATACCCCAATTCTTTCATGAAACATCCATAATTTCACTACTTAACTTTACATATACATTTTGGTCAGTTTTCAATCTCTTTAGTACAACCATATAACCGTATTAATTGCACATAATCACATATAAAGTACCTTTCTCCATATACAAATTTATATTGTAATAAATTTTTATCATTCACTAAACACAACCAACACACATGCGCATAAATTCATTACTTTTTCTTATAATATCATTCAATCACATAAGGAAATGATAATTTCTACTATCGATATAGACCTAGTCATAATTATGCTTCCATAAAATATAATTGTAGTCATAGTTATAATCATATGAACTATGAGATAGATCTTATAATCATTCATTACTAATCCTAGACTGTAGATTTATTCATATCTTCCTTATAAGAAATCTTTATTGTCTGCCTTGTATACTCCCAAATACGATTTATATAATAGCTCGGAAATCAAACTCCAAATTTTGTTTATGAAATTCGGGAGAAATTTAGAAATTTTTTTTAAAATAAATTAAATTTAAAAATAAAATTATTTGGAGATTAGAACTTTATTTAAAAAATTAAAATAAATTAGACTGGATTTTAAATATATATATATTGAAACTCTTAATTAGTAAAAAAAATTAAATTAAAAGTAATTAGGGAATATTAATGTTTATAAAATAATAAAATTAAATTATAAAGAAAGTTAGAAAATTAATTAACTTAAAAATTAATTAGAAAATATTAAATTTTGTAAATTAATTAAATTAAAAATTGTAAAATAAACATAAAAACAAAAAAGAGAAAAAAAAAAAGTAAATTAGGATTAAAATTTCACAATAAAGAAAATGACCAATCAAATAAAAGGGATTGCATGTGAGATTTAAGTGTGGGAAAAAAATAGCTAAGGGGATAAGGGTGGCCTCATGGCCACCATGTACATGGATGGGGAGATTCACTCCCCTTCTGAGGTTGCCATGTCATTTAAATTAATCTATCTTATCATCCTTTTTCCTTCCCTATCATATAAACACCCAAACAACACATTTTTCCCTCTTTTAATCAACCTAAACCAAAAAAAAAAAAAGAGAGAGAAGAGAGAAGGTCGTTGGAAATATGAAGAAAGTGGCGAAGGCAGGTGGAGCTACCGCACCAAAAGAAGAAAACCAGGAAAGGTAAGTCGATTTCTTGCTATTTCTCTTTCTTTTTTCTTATAGTATGGATTTTCTTAATATTTATGCACATTTAGGAAAGAAAATCCAAATCCAAAAGGGTAAACCTTTGGTTGAAGGGAAGCCCATCCCCCACTATGAAACCCGACCATTTTCTATTTCAGTTAATGTAGGGATACAAATTACAGTTGTTTTTGAGATATGTTTATCTAAGATTTAGCCTAAAAATGTTATAGTGAATCGTTTAAGTCTTTAAAAAGGTGATGCATGCGGGTTAATCGACAGGGACAAACTATTTGTTTTCTTTATTAACTTTGTTTACGTTATTCTTCCTTAAATTGTTTAAACTATGGCATGCATGATGTTTAAGACAAATACATTATGGGTTTACATGATTTTGAATGAAAAACTTAAATTTAAACAAAGAGATGGTGAGGGTTTGGTGCAGTGAGAGGGTAACTAAACTAAGTTATATCCTTATATATACATATTTATAGAGGATATATATGGTGTGTGTGTGTGTGTATATATATGTATTACGCATATGTGACATATATGTATATATAAACTATAAGGAATTTGTGAAAATATATTTATTTGCATGAATTGGGTATAAATGTATAAAGGCAAACAAAAAATATATATATAATGACACACAAATTTTTTCTATGTGTGTATATATATATACATATAACTATGTATAAATAATTGCATGCATGGGTATATATGATTAAAATAATAACCATATACATGTATAATCCATATGTTTTAATAAGTATTTATACATGTAATAATATAAATAATACTGCGTGAAGGTATATATATTTAAATAACAATAATAAACTTTACAATTATAGTTATAAAATTTACAATGTGGTGTAAATTATAAAAGTAGAAGAATATGATAAATGAATAAACTTAGAAAAGAAATGTGTGCATAACAAATATGTATGTTAGTATGCATGGGATATTTGTGTTCAATATATATATGTCAGTTGCAGTAAGGGGCAACTGAGATGGGCTGAGTGTCAGGTTGAAGATTTATGGTAAATTCGACTTTTTAATCCATTGGGAGTCTAGAGAGTTCATTAGGAAATACATCTAGGAATTCTTGGACCACAAGGATCTCTTAAATGCAAATTTATTTCTTAGCTTTGCCTAATGTAGAAAAGACAACTGAGTTAAGCGTCATATAACGATACAATTGCTATGAGAGAAAAAATATCTAACACTTTTATTAATTTGTGAATGACTCTTCATTGGGAAGATTGAATACAAGCCTCCTATGAAAACAGTCTATGGTGGTGTGATATACTGCTACCAAGTTTATTCATAGAGTTACATCAAAGTCTCCTGTATTTATTTTTATTAGGTCTACACTCAATTCCCTATCGGCTATATCTACAACACAAGCTTTGTATATGACCTCCCCTATTAGTATCCTATGTCCAAGAGTAGACACAAACGGAACAGAATCAAGATTTTTAGGTAACACATTCAATTTTTTTGTAAAATCACGTGAGACGAAAAAATATGAAGCACTAATATCAATCAAAATATGTGCAAGGTGATTACAGATAATGTACCTATCTTGTATCACGTCTGAGGTGGCTTCAGCATCCTGCTAGGTGAGGGTGTAAGCTCTGTCCTAGATGGGAGGTCTAGTTTGATTCTGATTTCGTGTGCACTCTCTCGCATAGTGTTGGACACTTCTACATATGTGGTAGGCATTTTTGATGCGATAACAGGGTCGGTCTCCATGATACTGGCAAGTCCTATCGTGTCCTACTACTAGAGCTTGAGAAGGGGCTTAAGTCACAGACCTAGATCTCTTATTTTGCTGAACCGGTGCAGTAGGTGTTGGTCTGTGGTGTGAAATTGGTGGTCTGAAATTGCCTACTGCTGGAGGAAAGGTATGAAGGTTCCTCTATACTAGTTGTGCCTTACCCATAACTGCTGAGTAGGTGTTGAGATTGAACACATGCAACTATTGCTTGATAGCAGAATAGAGGCCCCACTCAAACTTCTTTGCCTTTTTACCTTAATCCATCATACTCTCATGGGAATACAGACCCAACTCTATAAAATTTTAGACATACTCTGACACTATTATATCCCCCTAGATCAGGTGTGCAAACTTCATTTCCTTCAAATGCCGAAAATGCTCTAAAAGGTACTCTCGAAGTGACGGGGGTCTTCCTCTCCTCATATCCTTCTACCTGCATTTCAGAAAAGAGGGTTGAGTGTTAGGTTCTATTACAGTGTTTTTACATCTCTGTGTAAGGAATAGTTTCGAGGAACGCGACTTTGATACCAACTGTAAAACCTTAGAATTTAAAGGAAATGAATTTATATTTTAAATGCGGAAGCAAATAAATAAGTTAGGGTTTACATTCCTTACACAATAAATTAGAATGCTCAATAGGGCTACGAAAATGTCTCTTCTATAGTGGTTCATAAAAAGAAGCAAATAAATGACTGAAAACAAATAAATAAATGTCCTAGTGGGTTAACTCCACTAGCACTTGAAGAGGGTCCAGGAGGTAAACTACTCACAACCATCTTGCTGATCGGGTTCTAGATCTTGGTTTTCTTGGTATGAAATAATTAATAAAAGAGTGAGTTACATTAGCCCAGTAAGAATATCACACTAATCGCTGATATGAAAAATAAAAGTTGGTAAAAATCACAAAACAACTAATGGAATCCTTAATTTAACTAAATTCATTTAACATTAAAACTTTATTCTCATACTTATCGTTACGAGTTTTTCAAAATAAACTTATGAGACAAATACTCATATGACATTATGATTTCATGTATAGGTGAGTAAGGTCAGTAATTCTCCCCTTTTTTACTTGCTTACTGGAACCCCTGGGGTTCCATAGGGATATTCCCCTACTCGTGAACTCAATATATAGATTTATCAATTAACCTGGCCGTCCACATACCCCGTTCGGTAATGGGCGCCAAACACACCATCGTCTCGATACTCCGTCTGGTATGAGAGTGAACTATATCTCTCAAACTCTTCCGGTATGGGACTTCTCAGTTCCATCTGATTAAGGTAATGTCCACAGTAGGGTTCCCTACGTACAGGACCCGTCCACCCATTCTGAGGATACCCAGTAAGCTTTTCTTACATAGAATCACACTACGAACCAATTACCAGTTACATACTAATATCTTATATTCGTATATCAACGACAAGTTATGCAAATGGGCGATACATACATTAAGAACATAATTGAGACAATTATTGTAGAATGGACTAGCAAAGGAATATGTAGTAAGGTACCAAACAATCGAGAAAATAAATCAAAACTATCAATTGAATACGCACAATATAACAGTAAATAATTTAAGTAGTACAGAAAAATAAATAGTGAATTAGGATAAGCATGAACTGGCCGGTTTTACCTCTACTAGTGATCTATAATCATTTTTAGGGTTTTTTTAATTTTTACAAAATACAAGATTTATGGATTATTAAACCTCAATTTACAGTAACAGAGAATAGAGTGAGGGATTCTTATTTGGATCGATATTTCGAAATACCATGCTATCTCCTACGCCTCCTGATGGTCCCCAGGATTTCTGAAATTTTCCTGCAAAAATTAAAATATTCGTCACGTACTCAAACATACCCTTAAAGGCCAAAATAGGTGTTGAAAAACCTTTACGACAAATTTTAAGGTTCTGGCACGGCGCCGGCTCCACCGCCCATGGTGGAAGTTCGCCTTGGTTTGGCTGGTTTTGGCAAGTTTTATACATATCTCTGTGAACAATACGTTAGGGAGCCTCGGTTGATCGGAAAAATAAAAAAACTGAAGCCTACCGACGGGGAAGTCTCTAGGTGCGGCGGCTCCGCCGATCCTCCTTCGCGGCTGGGGTTCCTCTTCAGCTAACCTAGATTAGAACAAGACGGTTAATACGGTGGTTAAAGAATTACATGAAACGAGAAACAGGAAGGGATTCATTGGAAAGGGTTTTGGGCTTTTGTCGCGGCAGCTCGGTCGAGTTTTGCCCACAATTTTTGACTCACCTGTCGATCCTTTGGCTCTGATATGGCCATAAAGAGGCTGAATTTCGAGTGGGAAGGGGGATAAAGTACCTGTGTTGGCATCAGTGATGGTTCTGATGTGGAAGCAATGGTGGTCCGCCTCATTCTCCGATGTCTAGTTCTTTTCCTGGCCATCCTTCTTCTTTTTCTCCGGTCACCCCTATGTCAGCTAGGGCTTTGGTTCCCTGTGAAAAGGAGTTTAAATACTCATCTCCTCTTCGATCCAAGCCACTCGTTTGAGTCGATGTGCAGTGATGAGGGTAATTCGATGATTTTTTATTTATGCTAATTGCGTGGACGAATCTGGGCCGTCCATCGTGATAAATCATGTCTAAAGAGGGAATGCATATGAGCTATTCATGCACGTGGGATGAGGTCTGGACTGTCAGATTATCAGGCACGTGGATTGCTCATGTGGTCTCCCGTGTGGTGCCGATGTCAGCATGCCTACCACGCATCGTGCTCTGGTTTGCCCTGGCTGCTGACTAGGTCATCCTACGTGATTAAATTTCTTCTTGTTGCAATTTTACCCCATGTTTTCAAGTTTTCTTTCAAAAACACCCACCTTTTCCAAAATTTCACCTCTTTTCTTCAACATTTTTTTCAATTCCATCCCTAATTCATTTTTTTCTCAAAAATCTAATAAAATTAAAATTAAAATAAATTTTTTTAAATTATTTATATATTTTATAAATGTTATAAAAATTATTCCAGACCAATTTTTGGGTCTGGGTATTACAACTCTTCCCCGCTAAGAAAAAACTTTGGTCCCTCAAATTTATCACCCTCTCACTTTGTCAAACAATTGGAGGTACTAAGCATTGAAGTCTGATTCTAGCTCTCAAGTGGCCTATTCCTATGTATGATTCTACGATAGGACCTTGACGAAGGGAATCTCTCTGTTGCGAAGTACTCTGCTCTTCCGGTCCACAATGCCTACTGGTATCTCTTCATATGATAGATCTTCCTGGAGTGAAAGGGGCTTGTGAGACAAGATATGTGAGGGGTTCGGGTTGCACTTGCTAAGCATAGACACATGAAACACATTATGGACTCTGGATAGCTCTGGAGGTAGTGCTAGTCTGTAGGCGGACGTACTAATCATGTCTAAGATTTTAAACAATCCAATGAATCAAGTATTTAATTTTTCCCTCCTACCAAACTTGCTGATTCCCTTTAAAAGGGTGACCTTAAGAAACACTTGATCGTCTTTCTTGAATTCTAAATCTCTCATTCGGGTGTCCGCATAACTCTTCTGCCTACTCTGAGCTATCTGGATGTTCTTTTTTATTTTAACTATCTTGACTATAGTCTCCTTTATAAGATTTGGGCCAAATAACTTTCTACCACCAACCTCTTCCCAACATATCGTCGACCTACAGGGTCGGCCATACAATGCCTCATACGGGGCCATGCCGATACTTGATTAACAGCTGTTGTTATAGGCGAACTCTACTTAAAGGTAGGTGATTATCCTAATGGCCCCCATAATCTAGAACATAAGCTCTAAGCATATCCACCCGTGTGTGAATTATCTATTCTAATTATCCATCGATTTAAGAGTGGAATGTAGTGCTGAGAGATAGTTTCATTCCCACTGCTTACTAAAAACTAGGCCAAAATTGAGAGGTAAAACTGAGGTGTCTGTCAGATACCACCATCACCGGAACTCCATGTAGTGTGTCTATCTCTTGGATATAAATTCTTGTTAACTTGTCTAAGGGGTCAGTCATTTTGATAGCCAATAAGTGAGAGGACTTAGTGAGCCGATCGATAATTATCCATATAACATCATGTTCTGAGCGTGCCTTAGGCAACCTTGTCACAAAATCCATATTGATATGTTCCTATTTTCACTCCGAAATCGATAATGGCTGAAGTAGCTCGTATAGGCATTGATGCTCTGCCTTAACCTGCTAACATACAAGGCACTTGAAGACAAAATCAACTATCTCTCTTTTTATCCCGCTCCACCAGAAACGAGGCTGCATACTTTGATACATCTTAGTACTTTTGGGATGCATGGAGAATTTTGAGTTATGGGCCTATGTCATGATGTCCCTTTTTAGTTAACTGTTATCTGAAACACACACCTTGTCTTGGAACTTGAGCAACCCATTAGCAAATACTCGAAATCTTGGATTTACTTCCTGTTTTGCATCTTTCTTGAGAGTTGTTAGGGTAGAATCGGTCAGTTGGGCTTCTTTTATTCTCTGAATCAGTTCAGGTTGCAAAGTCAGATGGGTCAGGCATGTAACCCTCTTCAAGTTCTGAAGCTGTATTTGTTGTGTAGCCCTTATTACCCTATATTCAGAAATCATTAACTGAGCCAACATACCTGCACTTTTATTGTTGAGCGCGTCGGCTACCATATTGCCCTTGTCTGGGTTATATAAAATCTTACAATCATAGTCCTTGAAGAGCTCTATCCAACACCTCTAACGCATATTGAGATCTTTTTAAGTGAATATATGTTTCAAGCTTTTATGGTTTGTATAAATCTCAAAAATTTCTCCATACAAGTAGTGGTGTCAAGTCTTGATAGCGTAGATAATAACGGCAAGTTCCAAGTTGTGGGTTGGGTAATTCTTCTCATGACTCTTCAGTTACCTGAACCCATAGGTTAACCTTCCCATGCTGCATCAGAATACAATCCAATCCCAGGTAGGAGGTATCACTATATACTGTGTATCTACCTATGCCACTCGGTAGAGCCAACATAGGTGCAGTAGTCAACAACTTCTTGAATTTTATAAAACTCCTTTCACAGTTCTCGTTTCACTCAAATTTTATGTTCTTCTTTATAAGTCGGGTCAATGGAGCGACTAGGCTAGAAAATCTTTCCACAAACCTGCGGTAATATCCTACTATTCCTAAAAGGTTACGGATCTCCTTAACCAAAGTCTATTTTTTCCCAACTTAGTACTGTCTCAACCTTCTCAGGATTCACTAACACCCCATCTTTTGATATTATATGCCCCAAAAAGGTAGTTTGCTCAAGATAAAACCCACACTTACTCAATTTTGCATACAACTTCTTTTCCCTGAGAACTTGTAAAATTTGAGTCAAATGATGAGTGTGTTCCTCTTTGCTCTTTGAATAGATCAGGATATTATCAATTAATATGATGACAAACTAATCCAAGAATTGTCTAAAAATTCTGTTCATCAAGTCTATAAAAATGGCTGGTGCATTGGTTATCCAAATGGCATGATCAGAAACTCATAATGTCCATACCTAATTCTAAAGGCTATCTTGGGAATGTCCTCAGCCCTTATCTTTACTTGATGGTAACTCGAACGCAAGTCTATCTTAGAGAAAACCTGGGCACCCTGATCGAAAAGATCATCAATCTAGGGGAGGGAGTACTTGTTCTTGATTGTGACTTTGTTTAATCCCCTGTAGTCAGTACACAACCTCAGTGACCCATCCCCCTTCCTTACAAATGTGACTCCAGCACCCCAAGGAGATATACTGTATCAGATGAACCTATTATTCTGCAATTCTTTGATCTATTTCCTTAACTTTTCCATCTCTACCCGACTCATGCGGTAAGGGACAGTTGAGAGGGGCTAGGTGTCAGGCTGAAGATCTATAGTAAATTTGACTTTCCTATCCACTGGCAGTCCGGATAGTTCATCAGGAAATACATCCAAAAATTCTCGGACCACTAGGATCTCTTGAATGCAAATTTCTTTCTTAACTTTGTCTAATGTAGAAAAAAACAACCGAGTTAAGCGTCATATAATGATGCAATTGCTATGAGGAAAAAATTATCTAACACTTTTATTAATTTGTGAATGGCTCTTCATTGGAAAGATTGAATACAAACCTCTTATGAAAATAATCTATGATGACATGTACGTTTCTAACCAATTCATTCCCAGAATTACATCAAAATTTTCTGTGTTTATTTCTATCAGGTCTTCACTCAATTCCTTATCAACTATCTCTATGATACAAACTTTGTATATGACCTCCTCTAATAGTGTCTCATGTTTAGGAGTAGACACAAATATAACAGAATCAAGATTTTAAGGTAACACATAATTTTTTTGCAAAAACATGTGAGCCAAAAGAATGTGAAGCACCAATATCAATCAAAACATATACAATGTAGTTACAGATAGTGTACGTACCCAGTATCACGTATGAGTTGGCTTCAGCATCATGCTGGGTGAGAGTGTAAGCTCTGCCCTAGATGGGAGGTCTGGCTTGATTCTGATTTTGTGGGTACTCTTTCGCGTAGTGTTGGACAATTTCACACATGTGGCAAGTATTCTTGAGGCAATAACAGGGTCGGTCTCCATGATCTTTGCCACAGTGCTGGCAACTCCTACAGCGTCCTATTGTCAGGGCCTGAGAAGGGGCTTGAGTCACATGCCTAGGTCTATTTTTTCGTAAAATTGATGTAGTAGGTGCTGGTTTGCAGTGTGGAACCAAGGGTCTGGAACTGCCTACTGCTGAAGGAAAGATACAAAGGTTTCTCTCTACTAGTTGTGTCTTGGCTAGAATTACTTAGTAGGTATTGAGCTCGAACACATACAGTTGTTGCCTGATCTCAAGATGGAGGCCCCACTCAAACTTCCTTCCATTTTTTTCTTCTTCTATCATACTCTCAGGGGAATACCGACCCAACTCTAGAAATGTTTGGGCATACTCTGACACTATCATATCCCCTTGGACCAGGTGTGCAAACTCTATCTCATTCAAATGTCGAATATGCTCTAGAAGGTACTCTGCATTCAAGGCTATCAGGAACTGTTCCCAAGTGACTGGAACGAGCAGGGTGGCCTACTTCAACTGCCATCAGTGATTTGCCTCACCCACGAGCATATAGGTGGCAAGTACAACCTTCTATTTGGGAACCACCCCAAGTATTGCGAAGGCTTTTTCCATCTTTGTTAATCAATACTCAGCCTCTTCAAAGGAGGATGCCTCTACAAAAGTAGATTGGTTTAGTCTCTTGTACCTCTCAATGTAGTCTGGGTCCATCATGGATAGAACTGGGTCCTGTGGAAGAGGAGCTGGATTATGCTAGGGAAGGATTGAGCAGCCCCGTGGCGGCATATGGTTCTATGGTGGTTGCACCAAATTGTACTATGGCGGTGCATGATGATATAGTGGAGAAGCAGGGTTGTATCGAGGTGGCACCGAATCTTCTTGTTGCAGGGGTGGCTTAAACTGTGGTAGGAGTGGAGGGTCAGATAACTCCCTCTTTTCTTCTCGGGCCTAATGGGTGGAGATAAGTCTCTCCAGCATCTCAAAGAGTAGATCGACATCCTCTCGAAGTGACCTATTCCAGCGGTTTAGAGGTCTTCTTCACTTCATTTCTTTGTACCTACATTTCACAAGAGAGGGTTAAGTGTCGGGTTCTATTCTAATGTTTTTATATCTCTGTGTAAGGAATGGTTTTGAGGAACGCGACTCTAATACCAATTGTAAAACTCCTGAACTTAAAGGAAATAAATTTATATTTTAAATGCGGAAGTAAATAAATAAGTTAGGGTTTACATTCCTTACAGAGTAAATTAAAATGCCCAATAGGGTTACTAGAATGTCACTTTTATAGCGGTTCATAAAAAGAAACAAATAAATGATTGAAAACAAATAAATAAATGTCCTAGGGGGTTAAACTCCACTAGTACTTGAAGGAGGTTCAGGAGGTAAACTACTTGTAACTCTCTTGCTGATCGGGTTCTGGATCTTGGTCATCTTGATCTGAAATAGTTAATAGAAGAGTGAGCTACACTAGCCCAGTAAGAATATCACACTAATTACTGATACGAAAAATGAAGGTCAGTAAAAATCGCAAAACAACTAATATTCCCTTAATTTAACTAAATTCATTTAACATTAAAACGTTATTCTCATACTTACCATTACGAGTTTTCCAACATCGACCTATGAGATATATACTCATATAACATTATGATTTCATGTATAGGTAAGTAAGGTCGGCAATTCTCCCCTTTTTACCTGTTTATTGGAACCCCTGGAGGTCCATAGAGATATTCTCCTACTCTTAAACTTAATATCTAGATTTGTCAATTAACCCGGCCGTTCCCATACCTCGACTAGTAATGGGCATCAAACACACCATCGCCTGAATATCCCGTTCGGTATGAGGGTGAATCATATTTTCCAAACTCTTTTGGTATAGGACTTCTCAATCACGTCTGACTGAGGTAATATTCACAGTAGGGTTCCCTACGTACCGGATCCGTCTACTCGTTCTCAGGGTACCCAGTAAGCCTTTCTTACATGAAATCACACCACGAACCGATTACAAGTTACATACCAATATCTTATATTCTCATATCAATGATAAGTTATGCAAATAGGTGATACATACATTAAGAACATAATTGAGATAATTATTGCATCACAGACCAGCAAAAGAATGTGAAGTAAGCTAAATCAAACAACTGAGAAAATCAATCAAAACTATCAATTTAATACGCACAATATATTAGTAAATAATTTAAGCAGTATAGAAAAATAGCCAGTGAATCAGGGCAAACATGAACTAACTGGTTCCAGCTTCATTAGTAACCTGTAATCATTTTTAGGATTTTTTTAATTTTTATAAAACACAAGATTTATTGATTATTAAGCTTCAATTTACCATAACAGGGAATAGAGTGAGGAATTCTTACCCGAATCGGTATTTCAAAATACCATGTTATCTCTTATGCCTCTTGACGGTCCTCGGGTTTCTGAATTTTCTCTGCATAAATTAAAATACTCATCACGTACTCAAAAATACCTCAAAAGGCCAAAATTGGTGTTGAAAAACTTTTCTGACAAATTTTAGGGTTTTGGCATGGCGTCGCCGCCATGCTTTGGCGCCGGCTCCACCGCTTACGGTGGCAGTTCACTTTGGTCAGGTCAATTTTAGCCGGTTTTATACATATCCCCGTAAAAAAATACGTTGTAGGGTCTCGGTTGGTGAGAAAAATTAAAAAATCAAAACCTACAAGCAGGGGGGTCACCAAGTGGGGTGGCTCCGCCAGTTCTCATTCGCGGCTGGGATTCCTTTTTAGCTAACCTACATTAGAACAAGATGGTGAATACAGTGGTCAAAGAATCACATGAAACGAAAAACAGGAAGGAAGTCATCAGAGAGGGTTTCGGGTTTTGGCTGCGGTGGCTCAGCTGAGTTTTTTCGTAATTTTTAGCTTACTTGTCCATCCTTTGGTTTTGATATGGCCACAAGGAGGCTCGGGGTTGAATTCCAAGCGGGAAGGGAGAAAAATACTTATTTTGGCATTGGTGGTGGTTTTGATGTGGCATCGACGGTTGTTCCAATGTAGTAGCGACGGTGGTTGGCCTCTTTCTTCAGCGTCTGGTTCTTTCTTCGGCCATCCTTCTTCTTCTTCTTCTCCAGTCACCTTTATGTCGGCTAAGGCTTTGGCTCCCTACGAAGAGAAGTTTAAATACTCATCTCCTCTTCGATCCAAGCCGCTCGTTTGAGTCAACATGAAGCAAGGAGGGTTGTTCAATGATTTTTCGTTTAGGCTGATTGCGTGGATGAATCTGAGCCGTCCATCCTGATAAATCTCGTCCGTTTAATCACCTCTAAAGAGGGAATGCATCTGAGCCGTTCATGCACGCGGGATGAGATCTAAACCGTTGGATTGCCAGACACGCGTATCGCTCGTGTGGCCTCCCGCATAGTGCCGATGTCAGCGTGCCTTTCACACGGCATGCTCTGGTTCGCTCTGGCTGTTGACTGGGCCATCTCACATGGCCGAATTTTCTTTTTTTTGCGATTTTACTCTATTTTTCAAGTTTTCTCTAAAAAACACCCCCCTTATCCAAAATTTCACCCATTTTTTTCAGAATTATTTTTAATTTCGTCTCTAATTCATTTTTTCTCAAAAATCTAATAAAATTTAAATTAAAATAAATTTTTTTAGTTATTTATATATTTTATAAATATAATACAAATTATCCCGAGCCAATTTTCAGGCTCGAGTATTACAGTGTGTGTGTGTAAGCATATGTATTTGTGTATATATATATGGGAGAAGAATAAAGAAACTAAGATTTAATTAGGCAAATGGTGATAGTTATGAGAGTTGACTTTGATTAAATATATAATTAGTGAGAATTGAATTGAATTGAATAAATAATTAATATGAATTGAGTTTGATTGGATAATAAATTAATAAGAATTAAATTTGATTGAATAAATATGATTTAAGTTAGAAAGAAATAAAATTTGAAGAAGAATGTCAAATTTTGGAAAAATTAGGGAGTAGAGTAGGAATTAGGCAAAATAAGTGATGAATAAGACTTAAAAGAATTACAAAATAAAAATAAAATATATCAAGTTGATAAAAATAAAATAAAACCATAATAATAGATAATAAACAATAGCAATAATAATACTAACTAATTTAATTCTTAAATAAAAAAGAGTTATGTAAAGAAAATTAATATTAACAAATAAAAATTCAAATAAATTTGTTTCTCGGGTGTTTTCAGTCATGATTATCAATCTTAGTTATTAACGATAATAAGTTTGATGGTGAATGCCTGTATGAGTGTGTGTGTGTGTGTGTGTATATTGACGTATTTACCAGTCTCCAAATAGAAAATTCGTAAGATTGCTATGATTTATGGACTTGAGATAACTAATTATACTAATAACATTTATTAATTTGGTGATTACTGAGAAATATTGGTATAATTTCTACTTTAATAATAACTAATCTTTTTGAGATTAGAACTGTTATTAGATTTTAAATATCTTCTTAAGACTATGAAATTAATATCAAACTTTCAACTATAGTTTGATAAATTTTAAGGAGTAGTTAATTTCTTTTGAAATAAAATTAAGTTTTTTTTAATTTTAAAAAAGAAAAAAAATTCCTAATAATTATAATCAAATTGCTCATACAGCCGCTAAAAAGGCAAGGATATTACTTACTGATCTGTTAGTTGTTCATTAACTTCTTGATTTCCTAAGTCTCTTACTAAGACATGATTGCAATCCATGAACATCACAATACAATTGTTTTATAAAAAATAAAAAATAAAAAAAACCTACCCAAAAGCTTTCTTTTGTTAAAAATTTTGAAGGCTGAATCCAAAGTAAATAGTTTTTTTTTTTAAAATAAACCTTTAAAGATGTGAAAAATTAACTACTATTTTGCTGAATTAACACATGAGAAAAACACACATTTTTAAAATTTTTAACGTCTTTCTATATAAGATATTAATCATATGATAATAATAAAA
Source organism: Carica papaya (assembly GCF_054855325.1). NCBI lineage: Eukaryota > Viridiplantae > Streptophyta > Magnoliopsida > Brassicales > Caricaceae > Carica > Carica papaya. The sequence goes on from NC_142317.1 coordinate 15,632,704, forward strand.
GAGTCAAGAAAAAGAATATAATAAAAAATTATAAGTTCTTACAATAAAAAAATATGGAGATGTGTCGGGGTTAGAGGAGAATGTATGAACTTTTCTTTCTATACTTATTATTTAAATACTATAGAGATATTTAAAATATATATAAAGTGGATGACATTATTTTATCATATGTTCTTTAAATTGATTTACATTAAATTGAATTTAGTTATGTCTTCTTATTGAGTCTGTAAATACAGAATACTTAACCTAAATATAAAAATATTTATGATAATCAATTACTCGTTCTTAAAATTTTCATTGAACCTACTTTACTGCCTATATGTAACTATTCTACATAATATTTTTTTTTAGAGAAAAGTTTTTAATCAATTGCTACTATTCTATTGACTCATGTTATTCTTCAATCAACCTTCTAATTCACAAATTAATATCAAAAGCAATATTATCATCAGTTATTCATATGCATGATAACATTTTATTATTTTTTGAAAAACAAACACAAATGAGAATCAAGACCTTCACCAACAAGCATGTCACCATTTTTTCATTTTGTTTTTAATAAAAGTCAGCCACTAATTGTTAATTATTTATTGTCTCTCAATAGATGAATTTGAGTGGATTTGATCCCCTAGCTTCTATCATAATGTTATAACTAAACTATCAATCATTTCGATAGATAGATCGAACGAGATTGAGCTAATAATCAACTAAGGTGAGATCTTATAATCAAGAATGGATTAGTAATTTTGGTCCAGTCCAATTGGACCATTTTTTAAAACTTACTAATTGCTAAATTAATAAAAGATAAAGTTAAAATTCAAATTATGTTTTATTTTTTATTTTTTATATTTTTGGTTTGGGTCTGAATCAAACTAAAATTAACTAATTTTTTAGTTTCTTAATGTGTGATAGAGGATCAAATCAAACAATATTTAGTTCAGTTAGATATGTTCCTTGCCGAACAACCTAGTCCTATCCAATTTTTGATTCAAGTAGAAAATGCACACTCTTAGCTACAAATATCACAATCATAATCTCCACAGTCACATACATTTTAAATGTAAATACCTCTAAATTCTTAATATCTTCATGAAAGGGACATGTCACAATTACAAATTACAATCCAAAGAAATATTATATGTAATATTGCATTGAAGCTGACACATGTTCTGATAGCAATTATAACGTCGTAAGTCCAATAAAACTACAACAATAGCCCTTTGAACTCAAACCACAAAATCTTAAAACTTAAAGCTTTAATTATTATCAGCGTGTAACTTAATTCCTTTATATGAAGCTCAACAATATATTGTAATATAAGACTAGATATGTCATAAACTTTGGTACATAATTATAGTACTTCTCATCAATAACTTAAGAGATAGAAAAATAAGAAAACAATCCCTTTGAGAAAATCATATCTAAGCTCCCTTTCATATTTCATATTGGGATGAAGCTACTTTTGAACATTTTTCAAATACCAAAAACTTTTCCTTATCCTATCCAGTTGCTCTAATAAAGACAAATAGGATGATGGTTTGTTTAGACTGTAAGCAAAAATAACAATAAAGGTTAGGATTCTCTGCAATATTTTTATTCTCTTTCTTATCTTTATGTAAATAATATGATTAACATTATGTTTTTCTTTTTTTTTATTGATCAAAACAATTCAAATTGATGGAACTAATCCACATCAATGGTTTGCTATTAGGACTATAGAGCAGTCATTTTGAGTTAACTTTGTACAAGTCAAGGATATATATAGGCATAGTAGGTCAAAAGAGGCTACTTGTAACAACTCGAAATTTCATAAGTAATTATAGTTGTTACCTTTCATTCATTCATCATAGTAAGTATTAACATCCATATATTCCTATCATAATTGTTGTATCGTCAACTAATTTTATAATAACTTAACTATGACATACTATAAGGTATTCAAAAATTTCTAAAATATTTTGAAATCTAAAGATTTAAATAATGCTTTAAAGTTTGAAAAATCATATTTATATACACTAGTGTCTTTTCATCTTATGTTCCCTTCTAAATTTTTCACAGTCCTGATTGTTGAGAGACCAAAGCAATTGAGACTCTATCAGCAATCTATCCACACACATCAGCAACTTATCTTTCTAGCTTTTGTATTATTGTTATAACAATAGTTTAAATTAAATGTTATTGCTATTATCAGCCCTTGACGCGCACGGGCTTTCTTTGTATAAATGCCAAACTTCATCACGTAAATAATATATATAAAATCTCTCCTTTCAGCTTCATTTACTTGGTATCGGAGCCATGGCTACACCTTCAACCATAATCAATGCGAATTTGTCAACATCATCTCATCACTCTTTTTCAATTAAGCTCACAAACAAGAATTACTTTTCCTGGAAAACTCAATTTCTCCCACTCTTAAATTACCAGAACTTAACTGAATTTGTTGATGGCTCACAAACATCTCTACCCAAAACAATACCTTGTCCGAATAAACCTGAAGAGCACATTCTGAATCTCAAATATCAGATCTGGTTTTAAAGAGACTAGATGTTGTTATGTTGGCTTTTATCTTCTCTATCAGAAGAAGTATTTTCATATGTAATTGGCTTAAAATCTTTCTATGAGGTATGGTATGCTCTAGCGAATTCCTTTGGCTCCCATTCCCAAAATCAATAATTGCAACTTAACATAGAGTTGTAAGAGCTAAAGAAGAACGACCTCACTATATCTCAATATCTTCATAAGGTAAAGTCCTTAGCTGATGAGGTTGCATCAACTGGTCGCAATTTGACCCCAACCGAATTCAACACCATCATTTATCACAATATCGGCAACGACTATCATAGCATCATTACTGCCCTCAACTTACGTTTTGAACCAATCTCATTTAATAATAGTCAACTCCTTACCCATAAAATTCTCATCAAAAGTCATCAAGAATTGCTTGTTGCCAATTTCTCTCGAAGAAATTCAAACCCAACAAATTATCAGACTTCCAACATGACCAAATTCAACAAACTACCATTCCAGCTAATGCCAACAATGTCGCTACTGTGCACCATGCCAAATATGCAATCTCAAAAATCACATGACAGACCATTGCCGCAAATGCTTGATTAGACCCCTCAACGTCAAGGCCATTGCCAAGCAAATCTAGTGCAAACCTCAAATGTTGCTGTTGTCACTCCATGGATAGTCAACTCTAGAGCCAATTACCATGTCACACCCGACTTATCTTTGTTGTACATTGCTGATACTTTTGGAGGTTTTGATAAGATAAAATTAAAAATGGTGAAGGTTTGCATATTGATAATATTGGTTATGGTTTGCTTGCTCACTCAAATAATACTTTTAAACTGAAAGATGTTTTGCATGTTCCCTCTATATCTCAAAAGTTACTTTCAGTTCATAAATTTTCTCATGACAATCACTGTTTTATTGAATTTTGGCCTTCTAATTTTTATGTCAAGGACCAGGTGACCAAACAAACACTTTTTTAGGGACAAAATAAGGATGGGCTACACCTTCTGCCCAATCAACCAAATAAGGTGGCTCACATTGCAACTCTCACATTTGACGACTAGCATCAAAAGCTTGGACATCCACATTTAGCAACAGTGGCCAAAATTATCAATGAAAATAAATTAGAGTCCAGTACTTCATCTTTGTCTTCAAAGTGTCGTGGGAAAAATGGCAAAATCAGGTCTTCCTCCTGTTCTTCATCATAGTGTAGCACCTTTGGATTTAATTTTTTCAGATGTCTGGGGGTCCATCTCCTGTCTTATCAAATGTTGGTTTTCGTTTTTTTATTATATTTGTGAATGATTTCACCAGGTTCATCTGGATTTACTTCCTCAAAAATAAAAGTGATGTTTATTCTTCTTTTATTCAATTTCAGACAATTGTTGAAAAATAATTTTACAAGAAAATCAAGGCTTTTCAATCAAATTAGGGAGAAGAATTCCAGAAACTCAACACATTTTTTAAACAACAAGGAATTCTTGATCGTGTGGCTTGCCCCGCACGCATGAGTAAAACAGAGCTTTGGAACGAAAAATCAAACATAGTTGATTCTGGCCTATCGTTACTTGCATATAATAAAGTACCCTTTAAGTATTGGTCATATGCGTTTCAACAATCTGTTTTATAATTAATTTATTACCTACTCTAGTTCTTAAAAACATCAGTCCATATCAAAAACTATTTACAAAAACGATCAATTTTTAGCATTTACATCATTTTGCTTGTCTTGCTTTCTTTTTTTACGACCATATCAAAAACAAAAACTCTCTTTTAGGAGCATTCCATGAGTCTACTTGGGCTTCTCACCTTTACATCTTGGCCATTTATGCTTGAATTTGGAGACAGGTTGCATTTATGTAGCCCGCCATGTTACTTTTGATGACAGTCAGTTTCCTTATCATAAAGCTCAGAGTTGCAACTCTGAATCACATCCTACAAATACTCTGTGGTTGAAGGTCAGCACATCCCTTATTCTGTCCCACAATAATCAGGTATCCACTTCCCCCTTTTTATCACTTAATGCTCTTAATATTACTGACCTTGAATTATCTCAAAATTCTCCGTCTTAGAGTCCTACTAAATCACTATCATCACCACCAAAATTCGTGTCCCACCCCAAATCCCCAACTGTTCAGTGCTCCCTTACATCTTAAATACCTAATGTTAATCTTCTTGTTGATTTTTCACGCTACAATCAAACAAATAATCCACCCGACTCCATCCTTCCAATATTTGATCGTACTCATACCATGAATCTCTAGCTTTCCACCATGGTTAAACGATGTGCCCACTTTGTTACCCATTTAACAACGTCTTCTCCTAAATCCACTTTTTCTAAATTGTCTTCTCCCAAGCCCAATTATCTCATTGTTGAACCAACTACATACAATCAAGCCAAACATTATATTAAGTGGCAGCAAGCCATGATCACTGATATCAATGCTCTTATTTCTAATGATACTTGGGTTTTAGTTCCTAGGCCACCAAGAGCAAATATTGTCAGTAACAAATAAGTCTTTTGCATTAAGAAAAAAACTGGTGGTACTATAGAATGCTACAAGGGACTCATTGCGAAAAGGGTATCATCAACAGTCTGGTGTTGATTATGGGTTGGGTTATTAAGATAGCTAGTAATTGGGGCACCCATACAAGTTGGGGTATTGGGAGAGCAATTATTGTGATGCTCATAGAAGTTGGACGATCGATTATTGTTAAGTATCCATACGTAGATGGGGATCCTAGTAGAACTTCAATGATACTGGTCAAAACAACATTGCCCGATGAAATTCAAGAAAGTAAATAAGACTATAAATCTAAATTGAATATGAAATTTGTTGAACTAATTTACATTTTATATATGTTTTTCTTTGAATTAGAATATGGTGCTTTCTGTGTAAAAGTATAGTTATTCAAACATGAAAATAGTATTATTGGGTGATATTGTGAATGAAAAAGACATGAGAAGTTTTCTAAATATAAAATGAATTTTAAAGTTTATATTCCATTGGTGATTTATTATTTTCTATAATGTTTTGATAAGTTATTACGCTGATTGGTTTTTATATCCTTATTAGGTTACTGTAGTTCACCTTATTCATTGATTATTATTTTTATATCAGGACAATCAACATCACGTACCTGAAAAGTGAGGGATTCGCTAGAAGATTTTCTATTTTTGTTTTAGACAGAACTTCAGGTTAATTGTAATAGTCTGAACCCCAATGTGGGTGGATACAGATCTTTGCACAACATTTTCAATTATTGGAACCGAGAAATATTAAATATGCAACGAAACTACACTTTAATACATATCTCTTGTGACATAATAATTATTTATTTACTAATAATTAAGGCATCTAAATTAATTTATAAATCTAAAATAGAAACTAACAAGGTTTTTTTCACAATCTTCTATTGATCTTGAACTTGTTTCTCATCTCCTCTAACCTGGATGGGGTGAATTAGAATGAGTTTCACGAGCTCAGCAAGAAAAGAATTTTATAACGGAGACTTACATACACATATTCACGCAATATATAAAATAAAATAATATTTATACTCTAGAAAATATCAAACAAAGCATCATAATTAAAATATACAATAAAACAGATCATCACATGAAACATATTATAATCCTTACTCTTCTAATCTAACTCTTGTTCTCATTTTAAATCACACTTTCATTTTCTTAATTCATACTTAATATTCTCAATTCTCTTTTTTAAAACATATTTTTAGTTCCATTCTTATAACACTCCGCTCATCATTGCACTAAATTTGTACCTACAAACATATTCGGGTATTAAGACCACTTGAACTTATTTAAATTTATTTCGTAACTTTATATCATTTTTCTAATTTAAATTCGTAATTCTAATTTCATTATTTTATATATTTTATTTTTGTTTAATTTTATTATTATTATTTTTATTAAAAATAATTTTAAGGAGAAAAATGAGAAAAAAAGGAAAAAATCCAGCAGACGTCTCCCGCCCGCACTAGCATTACACGTTGTGCGCATGCGTGCGCGTGCAGCCAGCATAAGACATGCACACTACACGCACGTCCCATCTGCGTAGGGCACAGGGCATCACATCACGCGCGGATAGGGCCAGGTGTCGTGTGCCCTATGCTCGCGTCGGTCGCGTAATAGGCCTGCACGGACGGCTTGGGCACAGTGCCCTATGTGCTGTAGGCCCTGCGCATGCGCGAGCTAGCCCTGCGTGTGGCAGGATACGTTTGGCGCCTACAAGCTAGGCCTTTAGCACGCGACCAGCCTAGGGAGGCACACTGCCGCCGCCTCTTGGGCATTGTGAACCATCTTGGGTAGTGTGTCGTTGTTGCCTTAGGTGAAGAGCTACTGTCGGTTGAGAATTCTTTTTTTGTCTTTTTCGCTGCTGTCACATTGCGTCAAATAACTCATTTTCTATTCAACTTTCTCTCTCTTCACTAGATTTTGTCACTTGTCACAAATCCAACGGTACCCATTTTCTATATATAAGGACTCTTTTCTTCTATTTTCCTCATCACTTCCATTTCTCTCTTTTTTTCTCCTTCCTTTTCCAGTCTCACATTACTGCATCGCATAACCCGCGCAACCCTCCTCTTTCTTTCTCTTTCGGTTGCAGTGTCGTGCAACACCGCACGATCACCCTTCTCTCTTAGTCGTCGATGCTACCCGACCTTCTCTCTCCTCTCATAGTTGCGTTTCTCTCTCCTTGCTCTCACATCTCTTTCTTTTTCTTTTTTTGTTATTTAATTACCTATATACATATATATATATATATATATATTTGCCGCTTAGGTCCCATTCTCCTGCTCTCTGCGTTCTTTTTTTTCTTTATTTATTTATTTCTTTTTTCTTTCTTTTATTTTTCTTTATTTAATTATATACACATACATACATAAAAGAAGACATGTGGCATGTGCATACATATATATATGTGCATACATACATATGTATATGTATGCACATGCCACGTCTTCTTTTTCTGCTTGCAGAGTAAACACTCTTGGTTCTTCTTTTCTTTCTTCTTTTTTTTCCTTTACTTTTCTATTATTTAAATATTTATATATATATATATACATGTATATATGTTTGCCAGGATCTATTATTTAATATTATATATATACATATATATATGTTTGCCACCTGGATATTACATTAATCTTTTCTTCAGTTGTATTATTTATTTTAAATGTCTTAAAAACCTTGTCATTTACGGTTGCCCCATAATTATATTTTCGTCATGAAAGACACACAAAAGGAGTGTTTGTAGGCACTAAATTTACCCACTGCATTGAATTATGTTATCATAGCTTTGGTTAAATTAAGTTATGAGTGCATATATGAGAGGACGTGATAGCACACAATTTCTATCAATCCATGTATAATATAAACGCACAAATATTATGCAATATATCATAAAGAGAGAACAGAGTCCAAGAAATAGCCTTGCTTTCCTAATTCTCTTACTAAGACATGACTGCAATCCATTGAACTTCACATTACAATGTTTCTACTAAAAAAGAAAAACTCATGTATTCCCAAAAGCCTTCTTTGTCAGAAATTTTGAAGACTCAAAAGCTTTCTTTGTCAGAAATTTTGAAGACTGGCCCCAAAGTAAATAGTTTATTTTTAAATAAACCTTGAAAGACTGTGAACAATTAACTATTGTTTTGCTAAATTAGACAACTCATGAGAAAAACGCACTTTTTCAAAAATTTTAACACCTTATATAAGGTATTAATCACCTAATAATAATAAATCAATCAAGGAAACAATATTAAAAATAATAAAATTATAAGTTCATACAATAAAAAAATATGGAGATATATCAAAGTTAGAGGAGAATGTATAAACTTCTTTTTCTATACTTGTTATTTAAATACTATAGAGATACTTTAAATATATATAAAGCTGATGACATTATTTTATCATGTATTTATTAAATTGATTTATATTAAATTGAATTTAGTTACATTTAATCTAAATGTAAAAATATTTATGATAATCAATTACTCGTTTTACTTAAAATTTTCATTGAACTTGTTTTATCGCCTTTATGTAACTATTTTATATAACTATTTTTTTCTTTTTAGAGAAAAGTCTTCAATCAATTGCCGTTAATCTATTGACTCATGCTTCAATCAACCTTCTAATTCACAAATTAATATCGAAAGTAATGTTATCATCATTTATTCACATGCATGATAACATTCTATTATTTTTTGAAAGAACAAATACAAATGAGAATCAAGACCTTCACCAACGAGCACATCACCATTTTTTCATTTTGTTTTTAATAAAAGTCAGCCACTAATAATTAATGATTAATTCTCTCAAAAGGTGCCAAAGCAGCTCAAACGAATTTGCATGGATTTTATCCCCAAGTGTCTATCATAATGCTATAACTAAACAATCCATCATTTCCATAGATAGATCGAATGAGATTGAGCCAATAATCAACAGAGGTGAAATCTTATAATCAAGAATGGACTAACATTTTTTGGTCCAGTCCAATTGGACCCTTTTTTTTTCTAATTTACTAGTTACTAAATTAATAGAAGATAAACTTGAAATTAAAATTATGTTATATATATTTTTATTTTTTATATTTTTGGTTTGGGTCTAAATCAAACTGTAATTAACTAATTTTTTAGTTTCTTGATGTGTGGTAGAGGATCAAATCAAATAATTTTTGGTTCAGTTAGATATGTTCTACGCCGAACAACCTAGTCCTATCCAATTTCAAGTAGAAAATGCAAACTCTTAGCTATAAACATTTGTTTTTTCACATTTTATAAATATATAATCGTTTATGTTTAACGCATAAATAAAAATTAAAAATTATTTCATATATAAACAGAAAAATATAGTGCTCCATTCCTAAGAATTACTAGTCCAATGGCTTCTAAACCTAATATGCATTTTAAATGTAAACACCATTCAATTTCTTAATATCGTCATGAAAGCAACATCACAATTAAAAATTACAATCCAAAAATATATATTATATGTAATATTGCATTAAAGTCATGAAGTTGACACATGTTCTGATACCAATTATAACGTTCTAAGTCCAATATGTAACGATCCCAGAAATTCAAAAGAAAATATATAATAATTTAAATGCGGAAGCAAAATAAAAGGTTAAAGTTTACATTTCTTATACAATGACTTAAAAGTACTAAACAAACATTACAGATGAATCATCTGAAAGAAACACGAGAAATATAAAAGATAATGGAAAATAAAAAGTATCTAGCATCTACTCGTAATCTTCCTGCAGATCAGACTTTGGAACCAGGTCCTGATCTGAAATGGTTAGATAATGGATGAGCTACACTAGCCCAGTAAGGATATCACACTATAACACCAGAACAGAAATAAAGGTTAGTAGAAAATCAAAACAACTAATGGAGCACTAAATTTAAACCAATACATTTATTAAAAATAAAACTATTTACAGTTCACTTACCATTGTGGAATTTATGAAAACAACCTACAGAGACAATAATATTATACAGATCATAACTTCATGCACAATCAGCAACATAGAATATATTATAAATTTATATTCATTAACAATAAACTAAATTATAACCGTTTTTCATTTCATCAGCCTACTAGTATCCATGGGGGTGTCTCTGCTACACGTGAACCCTTTCCTTTAAAAATCTTAATTACAGAGCTATCCCTATACCCCGTCCAGTATGAGCACCAAGATATTAAACCTCAATATCCCGTCCGGTATGAGAGCCAAATGACCAAGTCTCCATACCCCGTCCGATATGAGACAACGTTCACGGTAGGGTTCTCTATGAACCCGGTCCGTCCACTATCTCTCAGGATATCTAGTGAGGCTATCATCTTATATGTTCATTAGATCACACTCCTTTCCTATTTTCCCTTAGTCTCTATTACCAAATCAAACATAATCACATAAACAATGAACATACACCCAGTAATGCAATCATATCTTAAATCTCAAAATCACACAGATGTCAAGTAAGGCAATGATACATGCATTTAAAATCATAAAATAGATAAACCAGATACCATCATGCTTTCAAACTGTAAAATAAATCAACAGAGAATAATGTCCGGTTCGGGCTCCATTAGCAATTCGTAATTAATTAGGCCCATCTATTTAATTTGTACAAAGACTATATTATCATTTATTCAAACTTCAAATCTATAATAGGAAATAGGGTGAGAGGTCCTTACCTGATTTGACGCCGAAAAGCTAAATGGTTTACTACACCTATGGGCGGTCCCTAGGTTCCCTGAATTTTTCTTCGAGAACTAAAAAATGCTTATGGTACCTACAAACGTCCCAAAAAAACCCAAAAATCAATCCAGGGCCTACTCGACCAATTTCAAAAATCTGGCATGGCGGCTCTGCTGTGCTCCAGCGACGGCGCCACTGCTTGCGACAGCGATTCGCCTCGTGTTGGCTGTTTTTGGCCGTTTTCGGCCGAATTCAGTCAAATTTATATCGGTTCCCGCGAGAAAACACACTTAGGGCCTCGGTTGGCTGAAAAAATGTAGAAAACCGAAACTCACCAGCAGCAGGGCTCTCCGATGCGGCAGCTCCTCTGGCTCACGTTGCGGTTGGGTATTTTGCTTCGGCCAACCTGTAGAGAAGGAAACGATGATCACAACGGTGAAAAAATCACATCAAATGGAAATAAGAAAGGGCCTCAGCAGAGGCATTTTTTGAAATACCCAGCGGCAGCGGCGTCGGGCTTTGCCAGCATTTTTCAACCAATTGGCCGGTTCTTTTGCTCTGATTTGGTCATGGGTGTGTTTAAAATTAAATTCTGAGTAAAAGGTAAAATTTTTACCTCGTTTGGCGGTCAAAAATTGCTCCGGTGCGGTGGCTGGGTTGTCTTCTCCGGCGAGGGGTTCTGGCGGCTAGGGGTTAAGGTTTGGGTGTGGATGGGGTTATTTATATCCATCTGCTTTTGATCTGGACCTTCCATCGCTTTTAATCTGGACCGTCCGATCGCGATTAAATAGGGAGTGAATATGGACCGTTCATCGCGATTCAATCTGAGCCGTCCGTATGCGATTCAATCTGGGTCGTCCGTGCGCGGGGGAACTAACCTCAGCTATTTGATCGCGCTCACGCAGATCGCCCACGTGGCTCCCCCCTGCGTGGCCTCCCGCATCAGCGCCTCTGCCACCTGGCGCCTCCTGGTTGGTCGGGCTGCTGACCGGGCATCTGACGTGGTGCATTTTTTCTAAATTGTATTTTGGCCTCTGTTTTTCGATTTTCTCTTCAAAAATACCTCGAGAACCCAAATTTTTATCCATTTTTCACCAAACTATTCTCAATTTCACCACCATCTATTTTCCTTCATTTTTACACAAAATAAATAAAAAATTACTTTTATTAATTTTAAATTTTAATTTATTTTGGGGTGTTACACAATAACAACTACAACAATAGCCCTTTGAACTCAAACCACAAAATCTTAAAACTTGAAGCTTTAATTATTATCAGTGCGTAACTTAATTCCTTTATATGAAGCTCATCAATATATTTGTAATATAAGACTTGATATCTCAAAACCTTTGGCACATAATTATAGTACTTTTCATCAATAACTTAAGAGGCAGAAAAATAAGAAAACAATCACTTTGAGAAAATCATATCTAAGGTCCCTTTTCATATTTCATATTGGGATCAAGCTACTTTTGGAAATTTTTAAAATTTCATAAACTTTTCCTGATCCTATCCAGTTGCTCTAACAAAGATAAATAGGCTGATGATTTGTTTAGACTATAAGCAAAAAGAACAATAAAGGTTAGGATCCTCTGTAATATTTTTCTTCTCTTCCTTCTTAATCTTGACGTAATAATATGATTAACATTATGTTTTTTTATTCTTACTGATAAAAACTATTCAATTGGGGGGACTAATCCACATCAAAGGTTTGCTATTAGGACTATAGAGCAGTCATTTCAAGTCAACTTTGTACAGGTCAGGGATATATATAGGCATAATAGTTGAAAGAGGGTACTTGTAACAACCTAGAATTTCATAAGCAATGATAGTTGTAACCTTTCATTCATTCATCACAGTAAGTATTAACATCCATAAATTCCTATCATAATTGTCTCGCCTCAACTAATTCTATAATAACTCAACTATGACATATTGTAATCTATTTAAAAATTTCTAAAATATTTTAAAATCTAAAGAGTTAAATAACGCTTTAAAATCTAGAAAATCATATTTATATGGACAAGTGTCCTTTCATCTTATGTTTCCTTTTCAATATTTTTCACAGTCTCGATGGTCCTTTAGCTTGGTCTTACTTCCTCTTCTCTTGAAATAATAAAGAAGAGTGAGCCATATATACTCAGTACTCAATAAGAATAATTTAAAATACCAATCTTTTACTTTTATTCCAACTCAACAACTCTACATGTAAATCTAACATCCAATACTCATATTACCATATATCAATCTCTAACCTACTGTTCTCACATCATATGTACCTCAATTCTTTCTTGAAACATCTATAATTTCACAACTCAACTTTACATATACAATTTTTGTCAATTTTCATTCTCCTTAATATAACTGTATAACCATATTAATTGCACATAATCACATATAAAGTACCTTTTCCCATATACATATTTATATAGTAATAAATTTTTATCATTCACCAAATACAACTAACATACATGCGCATAAATTCATTATTTTTTCATATAATATCATTCAGTCACAATTATGGAACGAAATGATAATTTTTACTAGACCTAGTCATAGTTATGCTTTTATAAGTCATAATTACAATCATAATTATAATCATATGAACCATGAAATAGAGTTCATGATCATTCCTTACCAATCTTGGACTACACATTTATTCATATCTCTCTTATAAGAATCTTTATTGTTAACCCTGTGTACTCCTAAATACGATTTATATAATAGACCGAAAATCAAATTCAAAATTTTATTTGAGAGAAAATTAGAAAAATTTGTAAAATAAATTAAATTTAAAAATAAAATTATTCGGAGATTAGAACTTTATTTAGAAAATTAAAATAAATTAGGAAAGGGTTTTAAATATATATATATTAAAACTCTTTATTAGTAAAATAAATTAAATTAAAAGTAATTAGGGAATATTAATACTTATAAAATAATAAAATCACATTATAAAGAAAGTTAAAAAATTAATTAACTTAAAAATGAATTAGAAAATATTAAATTCCATAAGTTAATTAAATTAAAAACTGTAAAATAAATTAAAAAAAAGAGAGAAACAAAATTAAAATAGGATTAAAATTTCACAATAAAGAAAATGACCAATCAAATAAAATGTGTTGCATGTGCGATTTAAACATGGAAAAAAAAATAGGAAATGAGCTAAGGATTGTTAAATGGCCACCATGCACATGGATGGGGAGATTCCCTCCCCCTTCGAGGTTGCCATGTCATCTAAATTAATCCATCTCACCATCCTTATCCCTTTCCTATTCTGTAAACACCCAAACAACACATTTTCTCCTCTTTCAATCAACCTAAACAAAAAAATAGAGAGAGAGAAGAGAGAAGGTCGCTGCAAATAGGAAGAAGGTGGCGGATCTAGGCAGAGCCCTCACACTGAAAGAAGAAAACCGGCAAAGGTTGGCCGATTTCTTCATCTTTCTCTTCCTTTTCTCTTATAGTTTAGATTTCATTAATTTTTATGCACATTTAGGAAAGAAAATCCAAATCCAAAAGGATAAACCTCTAGTCGAAGGGAACCCCACCGTGAAACCTGACCATTTTTTATTTCAGTTAAAGTAGGTATACTAATTACGGTTGTTTATGAGACCCATTTATCTAAGATTTAACTTAAAATATCATAATGAATTGTTTAACTCTTTAAAAAGGTGACGCATGCGTGTCAACCGATAAGGACAAACTATTTATTTCCTTTGTTAACTTTTTTTTTATGTTATTCTTCTTTAATTGTTTAAACCATGGCATGCAATTTGTTTAAGACAAACACATTATGGGTCTACCCGATTTTGAATGAAAAACTTAAATTTAAACGAAGAGATGGTGAGGGTTTGGTGTAGTGAAAAGATGACTAATTTAAGTTATATCCCTATATATAATATATATAGGATATATATGGGGGGGGTGTGTGTGTGTATGTTTACTTACACAAAACATGCACACACAATTATACGTATAACAAATTACACAAATCATTTATAATTTATGCACACAATATCAGTTCTCTGTACAGAAGTAACCCAATTCTTATCTATGGTGTGATTGAGAAAGCTTTGAGAATCCTTTTTGGCTCGAACAATAGTCCTCTGTAAAATCTGGATACTATTTGAATAGTTTTCCTCATTTACAACAAAAAATATGTATACTAAATTAGAATAATTTTAGGAACTATATAACACAAAATGAGAAACGAATTTTACCTTTGGACACCCAGTCTCGATCACTAGTTTCACCACGCATTATCACACATAGGTCACCAAAAATGCCCTGCACCGATACCAGGATCAATGTATGTCGCCGCGTGCGATGTACCAACAGCAGATCTGGTCGCCACACTTCTTGTTTTTCTCTTTCCTCTTTTTCTCTTTCTTTTCTTTTCTTTTTTGATATAACTGAATTTTATAGATATTTTTCTATTTTGTTTGAGTTGATTTTGATTAGTTTTCGACACATATGCTGTTGGATTGTCTTTTGCACTTTCAGGAATAATTTTGGGACTTAGAAAAAAATTAGAGTGGATTGGAACAAGATTTGGGTGGAAAAGGGTTAAAACATGAAGATGTGGGAGACATGGCAAGAACACACGGCTATGTGTTATGGAGCCAACGTTTCTGTTTCTGAGGAGGAGTGAGACATGACCCTATTCCTAGAAGACGCAGCCGTGTGCCCTATAATGGGTTAATACATGGCCATGTGTTAAGGAGTCAGGGTTTCTGTTTCACTCGGTGAGAGAGACATAACTGTGTGTCTAACAGTCATGTCTAAAAGCTAGAAATTTATGTAATTTCGAGGAAGACATGGTCATGGGCCATGCCAAATCAAAAAGTTAGGTCTCGAACAATATAAAATAAGAGGATCTCAAAAAGAAAAGGAAGACTGGAGGAGCACAAAAGAGTAGACGGCTGCAAACATCAAGAACTTCTTCTAGTCGGTTATTCTTAATTGTTTTATGTTTTTTTTACATTTCACTCTTGTAATTTTCTTTAAGATGTGTAACTAAACTTTTCTATTGGGATTTTTTATGAAACCCTAAGGGATACTTTGTGATTTCCTTATTCAATCTATGAAAGGCTTGTTTTCCAATCCCTATGATCTTGTAGCTTAATGCATGAATAGATTGATCACCTATTTATTGATTTATGATGAATAATTGGATTAAGACATTGATTGTTCATTAGAATATCAAGTTAGCACAATAGATTGAATATGAGGAGAGATACTTGACATGATCTATATATTTGATGATTGAATATTAATGCATCAATTCATACTAATCCATAGAGATATGTGTATTATTATGAAGTAAATAGGGTAATTGATCTTGAGAAAAAGATTACTACATGATTGAATAAATCTGGGAGAAAGGTTTTGTGGTAGATTAAATTAAGGAAATTCATAGTTTAACTTAGAGTGGATTCTAAGATCTTAACCGTCATTATATCTTGATTGTTAATTAATCCTAATTCATTACTTTGTTGTTGTCAAGTTTTAGTTTATACTCATTCTCTTAGTTGTTGGCCAAATAATATCAATTAATTATGATTCTAATATTTGTTATATTAATCCTCGTGGGACGATATCCCAATTTATTGCTATAGTACGTGTTCAAACTAGTGCACTTGCTAGGTGAGTTCACATCACAGCAAGTTTTTAGTGTCATTGCCGGGGACTAATACTAGCAATATTAGAGTTGACTGATTTTTATTAATTTGGTACTTTTTCCTTGTTTGTTTTGTTTCGCTAGCTATTTGCAAGGGTTTTGTAATGCATGACCAGAAGCAGCGAAGAACTATTGATTATTTGATCTAGAAATTGAGAGAACTTATCGTAGACTGATAGCATAAGTAAGAAGTTATCGACTTCTGTCTCATGTCAGAAATTTGTTGAGAAGAGGAATAACAAATGGGTGATGAACCAGATGGGCGAAGAGAGCGCATAATGATGGATTATGCGATTCCATCCTTTACTGGATTTGAACCAAGTGTCAAAATGCTGGCTGTAGCGACTAATAACTTTGAGATTAAGCCAGCCATCATCTAGATTATTCAACAAAGTTTACAATTTTTTAGGTTCCCAGCTTAAGATCCTAATGAGCACATTACTAATTTTTTAGAGATTTACGACATTTTCAAGCACAATGGAGTGAGTAATGATGTAATTAGATTGAGACCTTTCCCTTTCTACTTGAAGGATAGATCTAAGGCTTGGGTGAATTCATTACCAATTGGTTCTATCACTAATTAGTAGGATATGGCTCAACATTTCTAGCCAAGTACTTTCCACCTTCAAAGACAGCTAGGTTGAGGAATGAAATCACCACTTTTACGCAAATAGATGGAGAATCATTGTATGAGTCTTAGGATCACTATAAGGATTTGCTAAGGAGAGTTCTTTACCATGGTCTACCTATGTGGCTTCAAGTATAGACATTCTACAATGGTCTCACCACCAACATCAAGACCATGATTGATGCATCAGCTAAGGGAACACTGAAAAACCATGCACCTGAGGTTGCCTACAAGTTGATTGAGGAGATGGAAAATAATAGCTACCAATAGGAGAAGGAGAGATCATCAATTAAGGAATCACTGGATAAATTAAAATCAAGGTGGTCGAGACCCATGGATAAGGTTCAGCCTAGTTCTCCCCAGATCGATACAGGAGCAGGTTCTGGTTCAAGTTTCACCATAGAGGAGAGATTATAGCAGCTTAGTATGGGACAATAAAGAATTTAAGAATGCAAAAAGAGAATGGAGCATTATATGATGGCATACTTCCAATCTATAGGATTTCATACCCCACCCTACCCACCGTCAGACAATTAGTCTCACTTTTTATTTTATTTTATTTTTACTTTCAATTTTTTTATTTTTTTTCAGTCTACCTTTACTTTTTATATCTTTTAGTTCCCTTCTCTCATTTACCACTAACTTACTTGCTTAGTTTTTCTTTAGCATTTGTCGATATGTTTTTAGGTTTTTTACAAATTTCACAAGGCTGCAGTGGATGCTACTCCATCAAAATCTCAAGGAAGTTTTGTTTCTTTTGTCATCATTGTCTTCCATTTTTCTGCTTCGCAAACTATGGGGACATAGTCACATTTAAGTGTGGGGGAGTGGTATTATAACTCTTTATAATTGTTGTTATCCTCTAAATCTTAATGAAGTTCCATGGTTTGATCTAAATGTATCATGTTACCTCATTACTACATATGATAAAAATTATAGCATTAAATCTATTTATACTAGGGTAAGATTGTTTGTGGAGACATTTTAGTAATAGAAGTATTTGACCTTATTAAGTTTATTCAATTTTTTAGAGTTTAGAATTTTCTACATCCTTTGAGTCGTGAAATTCATTCTTTTGTCTAAACAGAATAATTCTTTACAAAAGAAAGCATATTTTGGTATAAAATTAGATATATGTGTACAAAAATAAATAAATAAATAATAAAATACTCTGCTGATCACTCAATTTTACACCACCAAGGGGTGTAGCTTAATGGCATGGCACAATGCTAGCTTAACCAAAGGTCTCTAAATTGAGCCCTGGGAATACAAGTGTCATTGGTAGGGAGAGCTTACTCCTTAGTGGACCGATTTGACTCGAAGAATAAAATGGTGGTTATTAGTGAAGTTTATAGAAAAAAAAAGCTACTCTGCTGATCACTCAATTTTACATCACCAAGGGGTATAGCTTAGTGGCTTGGTGCTATGCTAGCTCAACTAGAGGTCTCCAATTTGAGCCCTGGGAATACAGGTACCATTGGTAAGGAGAGCTTACTCCTTAGTGGACCGATTTGACTCGAAGAATAAAATTATGGTTATGAGTGAAGTTCGTAGAAAAAAAAACTACTCTACTGATCACTCAATTTTACACCACCAAAAGGCATAATTTAGCAGTTCGGTGCTATGCTAGCTTAACCATAGGTCTCAATTTTGAGCCTTGGGAACACAGCTGCCTTTAGTAGGGAGGGCTTACTCCTTAGTGGACTGATGTAGCTCGAAAAACAAAATGTTAACCATAGTAGAGCTAGTGGCCATTCAGAAGTGTGACCAACTGAGTAATTAGGGGCTGACATCACCAATGTTTGCACTTGCATAAAAAGTTTGACTAACATTCCGAACAACTAATAAGGTGCTTTAAACAAAAGTAAAAATAAAGTTGCATATATGCCTCCTCTTTCGCCAACTGAGCTTGATTATGTTTTAAGATTATAAAGTTTGGATATTATAAATGATTGAATAACTCATAGAATATTTTGGATACTTAATTTTTAAGAATAAGATCGGACTGGATGTGGTTTACATTCTAAAGTTATTGAATTGTCTTCCATAAATGATTGTGCCTTTGTACATATTATTTGGTGTTATCCTGAGGTAATATCATCTTGATGAGGAGGATTTCATTGATGGTTTCATTGTGAAATGCATTTAAGATTACTTGAGGACAAGAAAAAACTCAAGTGTGGGTGAGTTGATATAATTGAATTTTATAGATATTTTTCTATTTTATTTGAGTTGATTTTGATTGGTTTTTGCCACATATACTGTTGGATTGTCTTTTGCACTTTTCAAGAATGATTTTAGGACTTAGAAGCAAATTAGAGTGGATTGGAACAAGATTTGGGCGAAAAAGTGTTAAAACATGAAGATGTGGGAGACATGGCCATAACACAGGCTATGTGATATGGGGCCAACATTTCTATTTCTTAGGAGGAGTGAGACACAACCATGTTCCTAGAAGACACGATCGTGCGGCCTATACTTAGTTAACACACAACCATGTGTTAAGAAGGTAACTTTTCTGTTTCACTCGGTAAAAGAGACACGAGCGTGTGTCTAGGAGACACGACCATGTCTTGTCTAAAAGCTTGAAATTGACATAATTTTGAGGAAGACACGGTCGTGTGCCAATTCGACACGGTTGTGGGACGTGCCAGATAAGAAAATTAGGTCTTGAATTATATAAAAAGGAGAGGATCTCAAGAAGAAAAGGGAGACTGGAGGAGGACAAAAGAGAATATGGTTGCAGGCATCAAGAACTTCTTCTAGTCGGTTATTCTTAATTGTTTTATGTTTCCTTTAGATTTCACTCTTGCAATTTTCTTTAGGATGTATCACTAAACTTTTCTATTGAGATCTTTGATGAAACCCTAAGGGGTACTTTGTGATTTCTTTGTTTAATCTATGAAAGGCTTTTTCCCCAATCCCTATGTGTTCAATCTATGGCTTAATGCATAAATAGATTGATTACCTATTTATTGATTTATGATGAATGATTGGATTGAAAAATTGATTGTTCATTATAATATCAAGTAAGCACAATTGATTGAATGTGAGTAGAGATACTTGGTGTGATCAATATATTTGATGATTGAATGTTAATGCACCGATTTATATTAATCCATAGAGATATGTGTGTTATTATGAAGTAGATAGGGTAATTGATCTTGAGAAAGAGATTACTACATGATTGAATAAAATTAGGAGAAAGCTCTGGTTGTAAATTGAATTAAGAAAATTCATAGTTGAACTTAGGTTGGATTCTAAGATCTTAACTATAACACCCTGCCTATTATTGTGCTAAAATGATTAGGAAACTCTTTTTATTTGGGCTTTTGACCGCTTTAAACTTAAGTTAATTTATGTTATTTAATATTTTTCAAGATTCATAATTTTGATATAGTTTTATTTATATTTATTAATTTTATTTTTATTTTATTAATCTTGTTTTTATTTTATTTTATATTATTTTCATTTTATTTTAAAGGAAAAAACTTGAGAAAAAAATCAGAAAATGGCGAATGGGAGAAAACCAGCTCGCAGGAAAAATCCCATGAGAAAACTATTTGCCCACGCGAGTGTTGGGCACTATGCGCATGCGCATGTATGTACAGTGGCCACAGGGCGTGCGCACATCGTGTACATCCCCTCGGCATGCACGCACGAGGCTTGCACACAGTGTGCACACCCCTACTGCATGCAAGCATAAACGGGTCGTGCGCATAGTATGCACGTCCCTCCTCGCGCACGTCGTGGGGTCAGGACCTGTGTGCACGTCCTATCACGCACAAGTAAGCCGTCTGTGCAGTAGGCCTGTGCAGACAAGCCCTATGGGCCTCGGGCCTATGTGTGATGCCCAGTACGTCTAGGCCCTGCGCGTGCAACAATAGGCCTGTGCGCCTGCTGGCTAGCATACAGCACTCCGGCTAGGCATTCTGGCAGTGCACCGCTGCCGTCGGTGGAGGGAATTTTTCTCCCTTGTTTTTCATGCCAAGAATGTTTTTCTCCTCTCTCTTCACCAGATTTCTCCACTTAGTGCAAATCCAACAGTTATAAAATTCTATAAATCGCCCTTCCTCTTCCCTTCCTCTCCACACTTCCATTTTTTCAAGATTTAGGGGGAGAGAGATAGATATATATATATAGTAAAATAGTGAGAGAAGAAGAGAAAGAAAGGAAAATGGAGAAAAAAAATATTAAGGTTTCGGTAACGAATCTACTATTACTTTCGACGTCATAAGAAGTATTTTTAGATAAACAAATTTAATATAATTTTTATTTTGTCTATTTTGCATGCCTCTGTATTCAAATGAGTCGAATTGTTCTAATTTTCAAGCACTTTATGTGAATTACTAACTCTTGATGAATTTGCATATAATAAATATAAAATGTAGTCCATAATAATAAAAGAAAGAAAAAAAATGGAATGAAGCCTGTGTGGTCCAAAGTATGTCTTTATTGACAAGCATATTACATCAAGTATTTCGTTAAGTTTTTTATCTCTGAGGGGTATATGTTCCCCTTACCCTTTGGGGTATCTATTTTTTATTCCCCAATATAGTCTGGAAAGACGTAAGAGGGCCGTTCCTAGTAGATGACGGTGTGCCCTCCGATGAGAGTGGTATCGCACTATCTGTAGGGGTCACTCGTGGCTAAGTAATGTCGTGACTATAGATATCTGTTAGGACCACTATAGTTGATACGACCATGGTCATAGATCGTACTATGGTTTGGCCAGCCGGAAGTAGGTATGAGCAAATTACTGTATCTGTATCTGATCTGGTCATTCCACTTGGGTAGGTTGAAATTTGTATCTGCCCTCAGATATAGAAGTTTGTAACAACTTCACAAAGCATGACACGAAATATCTGTGCATTTCATGATTTATTTGATTTTCTCTATCATTTGGTATGGTATATGTATATTTTATTTTCTGTGCTAACGTACTATTTTGATATTCAAATAAATGGTTTCCTTTTCTAATGATGAGTTAAGTCAACAAGGAAGTTAGACGGTGAGATAAAATAATAAACTTTTGAGATCTTACGATGTTAATTTAATATTATTTTCTTATGGAGCGTATGGAACTCACTCTTTCTGTTCCACTCAGATGAGGAAGAAAATGAGGAACCGCAGGCAGACCTACCCTTGGAAGTCTATGAGGATCCCATGGATCTACAAGTCTGAGTACATGACTGTTCCCGCACTTTGATAAATTCTAGTAGCATAGTGAAAGAAGTGGCCCTCATGTTTTATATTTTGTTACCACTTCTGGCCTCAATGATATATGTATTTGGAACATTATATATATTTATACGGTATTTATTAAGGTTTGATTCTACTGCATAAATACTATCATGCATTCGTTATTTTGAATATGTATCTGACACCCATTTGCCTTAATTGGCACCTGGGATGTCATATTAGCCATCATTATCTCTTGATTGTTAATTCCATCGGCGTTCATTATTTCTTTTTGTTGTTAAGTTTTAGTTTATACTCATTCTCTTAGGTGTTGACAAAATAATATCAATTAGTTGTGATTCTAGTATTTATTATATTAGTTCTCGTGGGAGGATATCCGATTTTACCACTATAGTACATGTTCGAACTAGTGCACTTGTTAGGTGAGTTCACGTCACAACATTTTTTGCTTTTTTTATTTTCTTTCCTTTTTTTCTTTTTTTTTCTTTCTTCTTGTCTTTTCTCTCTTTTCTTCCTTGCGACTGCTTTCTCTCTCCTCCACCGTGAGCCATGACCACCGCACACTTCTATTTTGGCCACATTTAAATCCTTCCTCTACCACGCTCATAAACTTCATTTCCTACAAGTCTGCTGCACTCTATTCTCTTTCTTTTTCTTCTTTTCTCTTCCTTTCTTCTTCTTCTTCTTCTCTTTCTCTCTCTACCCGACCATGATTCTTCTCTCTCTTTTTTTCCTTCTTCTTCCAGTCGCACATCATCATGTCGCACAACCCTCCTCCTCTTTCTTTCTCTTTCAGCTGCTGCATTGCACAACACCGTGAAACCCTTCTCTCTCGACCGTTGACACTACTCTCTCCTCTTTTTTTTTTTCTTTTCTTTCTTTCTTTTTCTGTTATTTAATTATGTATATATACATATACATATATATTTACCGCTTGGGTCATATTATCCTGCTCTCTACATCCTTTTTTTTGTTTCTTTATTTCTCTTTTTATTTTTTTTATTTTTTTTATTTAATTATATATATGCACATATATATACATGCCAAATGTCTTCTTTTTCTGCTTCCAGAGTACACACTCTCGGTTCTTATTTCTTTTCTTTCTCTTTTTTTTTATTTTTCTATTATTTAAATATATGTATATACATGTATATATGTTTGCCAAGATCTATTATTTAATATTATATATATACAAGTATATATGTTTGCCACTTAGATATTACATTATTCTTTTCTTCGGTTGTATTATTTATTTTAAATGTCTTAGAAACCTTGTCATTTACGGTTGCCTCATGACTATATTCTTGTCACGAGAGACACACACAAGGAATGTTTGTAGGCCCTACATTGACTCACTGCGTTGAATTATGTTATTAGAGCTTTGGTTAAATTAAGTTCCAAGTGTATATATGAGTGGACCTGATAGCACAAATTTTTTATGAATCCATGTGTAATAGAAACGCATAGATATTATGCAACATATCATAAAGAGAGAACAAAGTCGAAGAAGTAGCATGAGGAACTCATTGTATTAGCCTTGACTTGTGCTCTTAGAAAAACATCACTAAATTGTAACTCCCTTGATTTCTTAAGCTTTTCATTTAACAATGGTTTCTTATACGCATGGTTGTATGTTTGTATGAATTTTCACTTTGCATTCGATTTCATTAACATCGTTATCATTATTATTTTAAAGAAGTTCTACATCTATGCGCAGATTAAGTTTTCTTGTGCTAACCCTTTGGTATGGTGATCGCTCCTTACTTTACATACATTCTAATGTTGTCTTATTCAGATATTTTTTTAATCAAGGATTATGGGATGCTCTGAACAAAACCTTGATTAAAAAAAATACCACAAATCGAGGACTTAGTTTCTTGCCTTTCTTTTTAAACTTCATTCTACCTTTATATGGAAGAATCTTGAGAAAGACACAGTCACCTATAGCAAACTCTAACGGTCTCCTACGGTTGTTGATATAACTCTTCTGATGACTTTGGGCAGTGGTCAGGTTCTAGCGGATATTGGTGACCTTATCAATGGTCTCCTAGATATAGTTTGGTTCAAAAAAATGCCTGTTTCCAACCTTGCTCCATTAAGTAGATGAACGACAGGGCCTACCATAAAGGGCCTCATATCGAGCCATGTCAATGTTGGAATGATAGCTATTGTTATAAGAAAACTTGCAAAAGGGAAGATACTCACTCTAAGTATTACTAAAGTCTAGAACATAAGCGTGCAACATGTCCTTCAATGTCTGGATGGTATGCTCAGACCGCCCATCGGTTTGGGAATGATAAGCAGTGCTGAAATACAAATTTGAGCTAAAAGCTTCCTAGAAGTTGTCCCTAAAATGGGAGGTACACTAAGGTTCTTTGTCAGAAATAATAGAAAAAGGAACGTCGTAGAGTCGGACAATCTCTTTGACGTATAGACGAGCCAACTTATTAGTTGAGTTGGCTATTTTGATGGCAAAAAAATAGGTGATCTTGGTCAATCTGTCCATAATGACCTATATTGCATCGCAATTAGAGCTGGTCCTAGCTAAACCAGTGACGAAATCCAATTCACATGCCCCCACTTCCACTCAGAGATGGGGAGACCTTGCAGTAAACTGTTAGGTCTCTAATGTTCTGTCTTGATTTTTTGGCAAGTGAGGCACTGAGAGACGAACTCAAAACCTTCTTCATTCCCAACCACTAATACTGGCGCCTCAGGTCACGGTACATCTTGGTGCTCCCAGGATGGATAGACAGCTTGGATGCATAGGTTGCCTTCAAAAATCCATCTTGACCATTACAGGTACCCAAACACGATTACATAACCGATACAGACCATCGGCAGTGATCCTAAAATTAATAAACTCGTCAAATGTAAACTTATCAAGGTTTTGCAAAAGCTCGGGATCAGTTGACAAAGCCTCCCAAATCTGCATGAAGAGGTTAGGCAGGGCTCGAATTTATGTGAGATAAGCACTGTTGCCATAATGATTCAGATGAAGGGACAGCTTTACTTCAACCAATTTCCAACTGGAAGTCATCAGCTGGGCCAACATAATAGATTCCTTCTAACTTAATGCATCGACGACCACGTTACCTTTACTAGGGTGGTAAAAGATCTTGTAGTTGTAGTCTTTTAGGATATCGATCCAATGTTTATGCCTCATGTTTAGTCGTTTCTAAAAGAACAAGTATTTCAAGTTCTTATGATCCATGTAGATCTCAAAGATTTGGCCATACAAGTAGTGACACCATATTTTCAAGGGGAAAACAATGGTGGCCAGTTTCTGGTCGTGAGTGGGGTAGTTGCGCTCATGAAGTTTCAGTTGTTTGGAGCCATAAGCAACTACCCGACCATGCTGCATGAGTACGCATCTCAGACCCACGTGAGATGCATCATAGAAAATTTGAAACCGTCCAGTCATATCATGAAGGATCAATACTAGCGCAATAAAGAGGCAGTGCTTCAATTTAACAAAACTATTCTCACAATAATCATGCCAATCAAATACTATAACCTTCCTAGTAAGGCGAGTCAAGGGAGCCACAATCTTGGAGAAAGCATCAATGAAATGCTGGTAATAGCTTGTCAATCCCAAAAAACTGCAAACTTCAACAACATTGGTCGATTGGTGCCAATTGATAACAGCATCGACTTTGGAGGGGTTGAGATAAACTCCCTCACCAGAAATTATATGATCGAGGAAGGAAATCCGGTCTAACCAAAAAGAACACTTACTAAACCTAGCATACAGTTTGTGCCGACGGAGGATTTCCAACACACGGTTCAAATGATATACATATTCTTTAGAATTCATAGAATACACCAGGATGTCATCAATAAAAATGATGATGTACTGATCTAGTGCATATCTAAAGACTTCGTTCATCAAGTCCATAAATACAGCATGAGCATTGGTCAATCTGAAGGGCATTACTTGAAATTCAAATTGATTGTACCTGCACCAGAATGTTGTTTTAGGAATATCTTCCTCTTTCACCCTCAACTGATGATAATCCGATTTGAGGTCGATCTTGGAAAAGATCGAAACACCTTGCAACTAATCAAAAAGATCTTCAATATGGGACAAGGGGTACTTACTTTTCACGGTCACCATGTTGAGCTCACTGTAGTCTGTGCATTATCTAAGAGAATTGTCCTTCTTTTTCATGAATAGTATAGAAACTCCCCAGAGGGAATGACTAGGGCGAATGAATCTTTTCCCTTGGAGTTTAGAGATCTGGCATTTTTATTCAGCAAGTTCAGTATGACCCATATAGTACGCAGGATTTGAGATGGGCTGGGTGTCCTTATAAGTAAGTCAATGGAGAATTTTATCTCTTGAAGGGGAGGTAGCTCAGGCAATTCCTCCTAAAAGGTGTACCAAAATTTGCAAATAACAAAGATTGTAAAAATTGATGGTTCAGGGAGCATGTTCCTGTTCACCGTAAGGTTAGGAAAAGCAAGT
This sequence comes from Carica papaya, assembly GCF_054855325.1. NCBI lineage: Eukaryota > Viridiplantae > Streptophyta > Magnoliopsida > Brassicales > Caricaceae > Carica > Carica papaya. The sequence continues at coordinate 15,659,439 of NC_142317.1, forward strand.
AAAATATATAAAAAAAAATTCTTAATTACAAACTTTCTTTACAAAACAAGTTTTCATTTTACTTTGTTTTAGGTGAGCAAATAGCTACAATTTTACTTTCACAAACACCTGTATTAATTAAGGCATGAGCAGTGATATTGTAAATAGAGAGCGTACCCTGAATGATCGCAGAAGTGGTAGGGGCACTGGGCTTGTCACGGTGGTAGACATGTCCTTAGGCAACTTGTTGGGTAACGTCTTTGGGCTTCTTAGGGTAGTCCCTCACAAAATGTTGAGTGCTCTCGCACTTGTAGCAGGAGTTATTTAGACACCAGCAAGGTTGATCACTGTCGAAGCATTCACAATGTTTGCATGGTTAGGCGGGCCAAGCAAGGTTTCTAATGGATAAGGGCAAGGCAGGAGTAGGGGCCACACATGGTCTCTTATCAGGGTGATCGTTGCTAAGGTCAAACAACTTTCTCTTCTGCTATTGTTGTTGCTACTGTTGCTGGATGCGGATACAAGTGATGCATTAGTGCCAAGTTGAGATGAGATCTTCGACCAACTGGACATGTTCGAGCACCTCCACGTACGAGCTGGGACTCAGCATTGCCACTCGATCATAAATGTCCGCATGGAGACTCTTCAAATAATTATGGGTATTTGAACTTTCTAGGGCTACTAACAAAAGGGCAAACTGAGACAACTAGGTGAATCGGGCTGCATATTGGCTGACAATCATGTCCTTTTAGAAGAGGTTCAAAAATTCCTCGTCTTTCTTCTCTCGAACATACACAGGGAAAAAAATTTTGAAGAAGGCATCCATAAAAATTTCCCAAGTTGTAGGGAAGGGCAAGACATCTTTCTTAAGTTGCCACCAATGTTCAGTTTTACCAATTAGCATGAAGGTGGTAATGGGAACCTTCTGTTCTTTCATCAAGTCCAAGACGGAGAAGAGTTTCTCAATTTATAGAATCCAAGCTTCTACGGCCAAATGGTCAAGTCCACCATCAAAGTGGGGAGGGTTCAATCTCCTGAATTTAGTAATTTTATAAGAAATGGAGTGGTCAACAAGGCGATAGTCTTGGGTTGGGGGGTGCTGGCAGTGGTTAGATTGGTTCTATCCTACGGCTGCTGTCAGGCCTTGGATTGCTCGGAAGAGTTCAGTGAATTCAGCCCTAGTCGTTGTTTCTTGGGCATCACTTTCGGTTCTCCCTACTAATGGCCTCCCTCGAGTCATTAGTCCTAAAGAAAATAAAGGGAGACAATGAGTTGGTTGACTAATTTCAAGAAAGAGGAAATCTCTTAAGTTTTCTAAAGTTGTTTCTTAGACCATGGTCTTAGTGTAAAGGATTTTTCTACGTAACTACTCTAATACCATATGTGACATTCCAAATACTAAATGTAGCATAAGGGATTCAGATACAAAAATAGATTACGAATGCATTAAAATGAATTAAATGCAGTGGAATAAATTTTTTCAAATTCCTTATAAAATAAAATTTGAGTTCAAAAATTTACATCACTGAGGAAAAAAGTTTAGTTAAAATAATATACAAGCCTCTTCTACATATTGGACTCATTAGAGTACGAAACAAAAATATACACTTATATCATCTCAGGGATCCACAGGATCCTCAAATGCTTTGATTGGCAAATCAACGAATGGGTCATCACTATCATCCTCATCTGGGGGGCACTGAAAGAGGTTAGTTACATAAACTCAGTAGAAAAAGTAATATTTAAACAACATTACTAAAATATTAAAGGTGCTTAAACTTTAAAGAAGCATACTGTTAACCGCTTATCGTCGAAAATCGTTGTATTTGAGCCCATCTTAATGATATAGAAAATATTTTTGTTTTTTTTTTCAAAATTTGTTAACATCAAGAGATTCATATCAACCATGCATAGAATAGAGAAAATCAAACAAATATGAATCATACTATGATTTTTTGTTCCATCTTTTACTTATTCTTCATGCAAGCCATTCCAACCTATATTTACTGAGGGCAATATGGATTTTTGACTACCACAGTGGAATGACAAAGTTATTTTCATCTCAACACATTTTCGGCATGCTAAACTACAACATATTTACGGCTTGCTAAACCACAACACATTTACAGCTTGCCAAACTATAACACGCTCCATGACCATACCCGTGCCAACCACAGTAGTCTTCTATATAAATTATAGTTACAGTCATCTATCACCACAGTGGTCCTACAAATCATATCGTGTAACCACTCTCGTAAGAGGGTATGCCATTATCAATAGCGAACGGTCCTCACACGTCTTTTTAGAACATATGAGGGAGAAACAAAACTCATCAGAGATAATAGCCTAACAAATTACATCATTGTAAATGCCATGTATAAATATTATGATATTAGGCCTACATTTCCATTTTCATAAACTATTCATGCATCTTAATGCAAAAATCATGATATATCATGCATCACTAATATTCCATCATAGCCATATCTTTTAATAATTTAATTTGCAAACTTAAATTTTACAAAAACTTGCAATTACTATTTCACATCAATCATGCAATATTTCAAATTAAATTTTCTAGAAATGCTCCTTATAATGTAGGAGAAAATACTAAGATTTTCTTTACTAAAAGTTTGAATAGTTCCTAAGTTCTTATTCTTTCCTTTCTTTCTTTCTTTCTTTATCTCTCTTTCTCTCTTTCTCTCTCTCTCTATCTCTCTCTTTCTCTTTATCTCTCTCTCTCTCTCTCTTTTTCTCTCTAGGAAACTCTTAAAGAAGTAAAGTAGAGAGGAAGTGTGAAAAAATGGTGGGGAGAGGACAGCTACTTATGGAGAAAATGGATCATCAATGGTGTGCGTTGCCCAAGGGTGGCCCGCGCTGCCCAAGGCCTATCGCACGTTCAGGCCCGCTTTGTGCTAGTGGTGCCTGTCATGCGCGTGCTGGCCGAGGCGCCTATGCATGCAAGCATGCAGGGAGTCACGCGCCATCTATGCGCCTCATGTGCCATACGGACGGGATGTGCAAGCGCATGTAAGCGACTCACAAGGGCCCACACAGGCGAGGATTTTTCTTGTGGTTCCCGCAGGTTTTTTTACCCTTTTTTCCCTCTATTTCTCTTGAAAATCAACACTTAGTTATAAAATCACATAAATAAAATAATTGTAAGTAAACCCTAAAAATATGCATAATTAAAATATCAAATTAAACAGTTAATGGTTTTAGGGTTCGAATAAATAGGGGTTTTACACAACCACATTTAAGCATGAAAGTGTTGTGGTGTTACAACTTCCACCGGTAATGTTAAGCTTCTACATGGTGTATTTTATGTTCCTAATCTATATCATAACTTGTTGAGTGTTGGGCAACTAATTGGTAGTGGGTATTTAGTGTTATTTTATGATTCTTCTTGTACTATTATGAACAAAGAATCGAGATAGCCTATAGTTAATGTTGAAATAACAACAAACGAAATGTTTCTTTTAGCTATCTCTACCATAGAAGATCATGCTCTTGTTGCCAATAGTCCAAAAAACTGAGTCGATGTTGTGGCATTTACAGTATGGGCATTTAAAGGTCAATGGGCTGAAATTGTTAAGTAGAAAAGAAATGATCAGTGAGCTACCTAACATTGATTCTATAAAGATATGTGAAGTGTGTATTTATAGGAGACAAAGTAAAAAGTCATTTCCTATAGTAAAATCCTTGAGAGCTGAGTGTTGTCTTGATTTAGTGCACGTTGATTTGTGTGGGCCTATAAATATAGAATCTCTTGGTGGCAGTAAATATTGTTTGCTATTTACTAACGATTTTAGCCCATGAGTTGGATATACTTCTTGAAATTCAAATCAGAAACTTTTGAACATTTTTGAAGGTTCAAAGCACTTGTTGAGAAGCAAAATAGTGGATGTATAAAGGCTTTTTGCATGGATAGGGGTGGTGAATTTTTATCTAATGAATTCAGTGTTTTTTGTGAAGAAAATGGTATTCGTAGGGAATTGATAGCACCATATATTCCAAAGCAAAATGGCATGGCTGAACAAAAAAATTGCACAGTAGTAAAAATTGCAAGAAGCTTGTTGAAAGCAAAGGGATTGTCTAATGAATTATGTGCAGAAGTAGTTACAATGACGGTCTATTTGTTGAATATTTCACCCATAAAAGCAGTCCCAAATCAGACCCCTTATGAAACAGCTGTACTGCTATATGAAAACTGAGGTTTATTCAAACATAGAAGCAGTTGCAACTCTTCCAACTACAACTCCATCAACACCACAAACTAGCAGCTCCACATTTTCAACTTTAAATAGAGAAGAAGCATAATTTTCAACCACTTTTTCTGATGAGACTCCACCAAGAAAGTTTAGATCACTTAAAGAAATATATGATTCCATATATGTATTATTTGTAGCTGAAACTAGCTTTGAAGAAACAATCAAAGGAAAGAGTTGTGTCAAGCAAAAATAAAACTTAGGAGTTAATTAAGTTGCTAAATGGAAAACATACAATTAGTCTTAAATGAGTGTTTAAGATAAAGTATCATGTGGATGAGAGTATTCAAAAACATAACGCAAGACTTGTGGCAAAAGGGTATTCATAAGAGTGAGGCCTAGACTTTGAAGATACATTTTCTCTAGTTGCTCAATTTAAAACTATGAGAATTTTCTAAGCCTTGGTTGCTCAGTTTAATTGGTTAGTTTATCAATTTGATGTTAAATTTACCTTTTTGAATGGTGAATTAGAAGAAGAAGAAGTTTATGTCACATAGCCTAAAGGCTTTGTAATCAATGGTAAGGAGAAAAATGTGTACAAGCTAAAAAAGGCTCTCTATGGGTTAAATCTTATTTTCAGTAAAATAGTTTAGAAATGAGAAAAAATGAGCCTACTATCTAGTTGAAAAAGAAAAGTACCAATGAATTTATTATTGTGTGCCTTAATGTTAATGATATAATTTATATGGGATCTAGTAAATCTCTCATTGCTGAATTTAAAGATTGCATGATGAGGAAGTTTGAAATGACAAACTTAGAATTATTGCATTATTTTCTTGGGTTAGAGGTGCATCAAAGTAAAAGTAGAATTTTTATTTCACAAAGGAAGTTTCCAATCAACCTTTTCAAAAAGTTTAGTATGATTGACTATAAAGTGGCTGCCACTCCCATGAATATGAATGAGAAGCTGCAGGTTGAAGATGGAACTGAAAAAGGCGATGTTGGTCATTATAGAAGTCTAGTGGGAGGAGTAATTTATTTAATTCACAATAGGCCAGATTTAACATTTTCTGTTGGTGTTGTTTCCACGTTTATTCATTCTCCTACAAAGCATCATTATGGAACAACAAAGAGAATTCTACAGTGTATTACTGGAACAACTGAGTATGGGAGTTGGTATTCAAAGAATTTTGCAACTTATTTGGGTACACAAATAATGATTCGGGAGGTTGTTTAGATGATAGAAAAAGCACCTCGAGCAATATGTTTTCTCTTGGTTCTGAAGCTATTTCATGGAGTTCAAAGAAGCAGACTACTACAACTCTTTCCTCTGCAAAGGCAAAATATGTGGTTGTTACTTTTGCCGCATGTCAAGTGATTTAGTTAAGGAGATTACTAGCAGATTTTAATCAAGAAGAGAATAGTGCAACATAAATTTTCTGTGACAATATAGCTACATTCACAATGGCCAAAAACCCAGCTTTCCATGGAAGAATAAAACACATAAATTTATGCCATCACTTCATCTGTGATTTGGTCACAAGTGGGGCAATCACTCTGAAATTTTGCAATACAAATGAGCAAGTAGCTGATATATTTATCAAGACACTTTCCTATGAGAAATATATTTATTTTAGATTTAAGCTTAGTGTATGTAATTTTGAATCAAGAGGAGAATATTGAAGAATGATTTAAAATGATAGTTAAGTATATTTTACTTAGTTGAATAAATTGTAATAAGTTTTTTCTTATTTATTAAGTATGTAACTCTTAATTGTGTGGTGGGCATAGTGGTAGAAATTATGGATTGATTTCTAGCATAGTAGTTTCTTTGTAAGCCTATAAATAGACATTTTCCCTTTGCTGATATATATGCAAAAAAATTCTTCAGTATTCCAAAAAATCTATTTTGCTATTTTTACTGATTTTGCTGGTTTATTCTTATTTTCCAACAATCCTCATATACATATTTATATTGTAATAAATTTTCATTATTCACCAAACACAACTAATACAAATGGACATAAATTCGTTATTTTTTCATATAATATCATTTAATCACAATCATTTAAGGAAATAATAATTCTTACTATCGACATACAGTTAGTCATAGTTATGCTTGTACAAGTCATAATTAACAATTATAGTTATAATAATCTGAAGCATCAGATACCGTTCATAATCATTCCCTACCCATCTAGAACTGTACATTTATTGATATCTATCTAGTAAGAAATATTTACTGTTTGCGCTGTGTACTTCCAAATATGATTTATGTAATAGCCAGAAAATCGAACTTTGAATTTTATTTGTGAAATTCAGGAGAAAATTAGAAAAATTTGTAAAATAAATTAAATTAAAAAATAAAATTATTTGGACATTAGAACTTTATTTAAAAAATTAAAATAAATTAGGAAAGGGCTTTAAAATATATATATTAAAACTCTTAATTAGTAAAATAAAATAAATTAAAAGTAATTAGGGAATATTAATATTTATAAAATAATAAAATTAAATTATAAAGAAAGTTAGAAAATTAATTAACTTAAAAATTAATTTGAAAATATTAAAATTTGTAAATTAATTAACTTAAATATTGTAAAATAAACATAAAAACAAAAAGAAAAAAAGAGAAAAAAAAGTAAATTAGGATTAAAATTTCACGGTAAAGGCAATCGGATAAAAGGGGGTGCATGTGAGATTGAAGCATGGGAAGAAAAATAGGAAAGAGGATAAGGGTGGCGACATGGCCACCATACACATGGATGGAGAGATTCCCTTCCCCTCCGAGGCTCACCATCCTTATTCCTTCCCTATTATATAAACACGCAAACAACACATTTTTCCCTCTTTCAATCAAGTTAAACAAAAGAAAATGAGAGAAAGAAGAGAGAAGGTCACTAGAAATATAAACAAGGTGGCGAATTTAGGCGGAGCCGCCACTCTAGAAGAAGAAAACCGACAAAGGTAAGTTGATTTCTTCCCGTTTCTCTTCCTTTTCTCTTCTAGTTTAGATTTCATTAACTTTCATGCACATTTAGGAAGGAAAATCCAAATCCAAAAGGGTAAACCTTTGGTCGAAGGGAAGTCCATCCCCCATCGTGAAGACCGACAGTTTTATGTTCCGGTTAAGATAGGGATACTAAATAGGGTTGTTTTCAAAATCTGTTTATATAAGATTTAACTATAAAATACTATAATGAATCATTTAACTTTTTAACAAGGGGATGCATGCGGGTTAACTGATGGGGCCAAACTATATGTTTTCTTTGTTAACTTTGTTTATGTTATTTTTCTTTAAATTGTTTAAACCATGGCATACTTGATGTTTAAAACAAATACATATGGTTTATTTGATTTTGAATGAAAAAACTTGAATTTAAAGGGAGAGATGGTGAGGGTTCGGTGTAGTGAGAGGGTGACTAAAATTAAGTTATATCCCTATATATATGTATATTTATATAGGATATATGTTGTGTGTGTATATATATTATGCATATGAGATATATATATATATATATATAAACTATATATTTATTTATATGAATTTGGTATAAATGTATAAAGGGAAACAAAAAATATATAAATATAGATACACTGTGTATGTATATTTTCCGTGTGTATATATATACACATATAACTATGTATAAATAATTGCATGAATGGTTATATATGATTAAAATAATAATCTGTGTGCACTATAATCCAAATGTCATAATATAAATAATATTGCATGAAGGTATATATATATATATATATATATATTTAAATAACAATAATAAACTTTATAATTATAATTATATAATTTACAATATGGTGTAAATTATAAAAGGTGTAAATTATAAAAGTAGAAGAATATGATAAATGAATATATGTAAGTATGCTTGGGATATTTGTGTTCAAAATAATAATATATGTATGTATAGTTTATATATATATAAATGTATTTTAATCAAAATAAGTATGATTAATGCAAAATATATATAGAGATTTTTTTATATATATAACTAATGTCATAAGCTTTATAATTGTAATTATATAATTGTATCTTATAATATAAATTTAAAAAACAAATTGAAAGAATATGATACATATATATAGGCACATAATGAATGGGGTATGTGTTGTGTGTGTGTGTGTGTGTGTGTGTGTGTGTGTGTGCCTGTATAATATATATATAAGCACGTGTATGCGTGTATATATGTATTTGGGAGAAGAATAAATAAATTAAGACTTAAATTAAGAATTAGGCAAATGGTGATAGTTACTGGAGTTGAATTTGATTGATTACATAATTAATGAGAATTGAATTTAATTGAACAAATAATTAATAAGAATTGACTTTGATTGGATAAGAAATTAATAAGAATTTAATTTGATTGAATAAATGATTAATAAAAATTAAATTTGATTGAATAAGTAATTAATGAGTATGTTAATTTAACCATAATCTATAATGATTAGGTAAAGATAATTTAAAATATTAAAAGTAATAAATTTTGGAAATTATTTTGATTTAATAAATATATAAACAAATTAATAAATTTTTTTTTTGAATAAAATAGATAATATAAAAAAATAATAAAAGAAATTCTTTGGGAGGATGTTTAGAGATTAAATCGGAATCATTTTGCTTCATAACCTGTAAGTGTAATTAGTAACCAACTCGAAACCTTATTATTGTTTTTTTTTTAATTGTTTTCATTATAATTTCGTGAAATTAAGAGCACACAAAGGTGATTTGGTCTGAAAATAGAATTTTAGTGATTTGTATAATTTTCAAACTTATTTGTTTGATGATAATTGTGAATGTTTGGTTGTATCAAATTGCTAATGTTACTAAGATATGATTGGAATCCATGAACTTCACATTACAATATTTTTATAAAAAAAAGAAAAATCTAAGTTTAAAAGCTTTCTTTTATTAAAAATTTTGAAGGCTGAACTCAAAGTAAATAATTTTTTAAAAAATAAACTTTCAAAGACATAAATAATTAATTACTATTTTGCTGAATTAGGTAACTCATGGAAAAAAATACAACTTTTCAAAATTTTTAACACGTGTAAGATATTAGTCACCTAATAATAATAAAAAAGTCAAGGAAAAAAATAAAAAATAAAAAATTATTAGTTCTTATAATAAAAAAATATGACGAAGTTAGGGAAGAATTTATGAAATTTTCTTTTTATATTTATTATTTAAATATTATAGAAATAATTTAATATTTATGCAGCGGATGGTATTATTTTATTATGTATTTTTTAAATTAATTTAAATTAAATTAAATTTAGTTATATCTTCCTATTAAATATGTAAATATAAGATACTTAATTTAAATATAAAAATATTTATGATAATCTAAGTATTTATTTTGCTTTATCGTTTTTACGTAACTATTCTACATAATTATTTTTTTTTTAAAAGAAAAGTCATCAATCAATTACTGCTATTCTTCAATCAACATTCTAATTCACAAATTAATATCGAAAGTAATGTTATCATCATTTATTCATATGCATGATAACATTCTATTAATTTTTTGGAAAAACAAATACAAATGAGAAACAAGACCTTCACCAACAAGCATGTCACCATTTTTTTTATTTTGTTTTTAATGAAAGTTAGTCACTAATCATTAATGATTTATTGTCTCTTAAAAGGTGCAAAAACAGCTTAAATATATTTGGGTGGATTTTATTCCCTAACTTCTATCATAATGCTATAATTAAACTATCCATCATTTCAATCAATAGATCGAAGGAGATTGAGCCAATAATTAACTAAGGTGAGATCTTATAATCAAGAATGGGCTAGTATTTTTTTGTCCCGTCCAATTGGATCAATTTTATTTTTTTAATTTACTAGTTACAAAAATAATAAAAGATAAAGCTAAAATTAAAATTATATTATATTTTTTATTTTTATATTTTTGGTTTGGGTCAAAATCAAAATAAAATTAACTGATTCTTTAATTTCTTGATATGTGATAAAGGATCAAATCAAATAATATTTGCTTCACTTAGATATGTTCCATGCCGAATAACTTAGTCCTATCCAATTTTTCGATTTAAATGGAAAATGCACACTCCTAGTTATAAACATTTGCTTTTTTACATTGTGTAAATATATAATCGTTTATATTTAACGTATAAACAAAAATTAAAAATTATTTCATATACAAACAAAAAAAATGCAGTGCTCCAAACCTAAGAATTACTAATCCAGTAGTTTCTAAACCTAAATATCACAATCACAATCTACACAATCATATGCATTTTTAATGTAAATACCATCTAAATTCTTAATATCTTCATGAAAGTGACATATCACAATTACAAATTATAATCCAAAGATATACAATATGTAATATTGCATTAAAGTCATGAACCTAACACATGTTTTGATAGCAATTATAATGTCCCAAGTCCACTAACAACTATAACAATAGCTCTTTGAACTCAAACTACAAACTCTTAAAACTTGAAGCTTTCATTATTATCAGTGTCTAACTTAATTTCTTTATATGAAGCTCAACAATATATTTATAACATAAGACTGGAGATTAGATAAACTTTGGCATATAATTATAGTACTTTTCATGTAATGAACCACTTGCTCCATTAAAAAAGGAGTGCTACCACATGTATAAAACTTAGTAAGTAGCACAGGAATATTCTAAAATTTAAAACTCAACCATACATCCCTTTTGTAAAGTTACAGTTCATGAGGCTCACAAAGTCTTTAATAACGTTTCTACAGTAAATTTTAGATCTACTTTTGTAACGGCCCCCGGAAATTTTTAAAAAAATGTATATATTTATTCTAAGTGCAGAAACGAAATAAAATATATTATGATTAACATCCCTTACACAATAATCAAAACGTATAAACCTATGAAAGAATAAACTAACTAAAGGAAATACTATGAATGAATACTATAAGAAAAACTAATAAATTCTTAGGCTTCTACTCGCCCTCTTCCTACAGACCGGGCTCGGGAACCAAGTACTCCTTATCTAAAATGGTTAAGTAAGGAATGAGTTACACTAGCCCAGTAAAGACATCACACTATCTTACTGTCATAGAAGTAAAGGTTAGTAGAAAACAAAAACGACCAATGGAGCATAATTTATAACAAACTCATTTATCAATAATAAAAACTTTTACTGTCCACTTATCTCGGTGAGATTCATGAAAACAACTTATGAGAAACCATAACATCATAAACATCATAAGATCATGCACACTATGTAACATAACACATATTATACTTTTGTATTTCAATCATTAGGCAAAAAATTTCCTCTTTTATCAGCTTACTAGTATCCATGGAGATCTATAGGGGGTCCCAGCTACACGTGAACCATTCACATTAATAACTTAATTCCAGGACCGTCCCCATACCCCGTCCGGTATGGGCACCAAAACCATAAACCTCAAAACTCCGTCCGGTATGAGGGTGAAACGGGCCGTCTCCATACCTCGTCCGATATGAGAGACCACGTTCCCGGTCCGTCCACTATCTCCCAAGATATCTAGTTAGGCTGTCGACATTATTCATTTATCAATTCACATACATTTTTCTATTTTTCTTAATCTCAATTATCCAATCAAACATAAACACGTAAACCAGTAATGGACCCCAAACAAGACAACACAACATAGAGTTCACAATAATTCAAACCATAATAAATGAAACCGTGATTCATGCATACGAAACCATAGAATAAACACATCAGGCACCATACTGCATTTAAAATTGTAAAATAAATCAAATAATAACTGACTGAAAAATATATCAAATTCGAGCTCCATTAGCAACCTTAATTAATTATATATATCTATTAATTCGCAACATACCATTTTATTACTTATTAAGCTTTAATTCCGTAATAGGAAATAGGGTGAGAGATCCTTACTTATTTCGGAGTCTGAAATTGGGTTCTCACTGCGCCTATGGGCAGTCCCTAGATTCTCTGAATTTTTCTCCGAAAACTGAAACACACTTCCGGTACCTGCACATGTCCCCAAAAAACCCCAAATCAGACCCAATGCCTTTTTAGCCAATTTCAAAATTTCAGCACAGCGGCTCCGCCGTGCTCTGGCGACGGCGCCGCCGCCCACGGCGGTAATCCGCCTTGGGTTGGCCGTTTCCAGTCATTTTCAGCCGAATTCGACCAAACTTGCATTGGTTCCGTGATAAAATACCCCTAGGGCCCTCAGTAGGCCAACAAATTCCAGAAAATCGAGACTTACCGGTGGCGAAGCTCTCGGGTGCGGCTGCTCCTCCGACGCGAGTTGCGATTTGGTGGTCACAGTGGTATAAAAATTACATCGAATGGGAACCGGGAAGAGCCTCATCGGAGGCAAAAATTGAGGAAACTCGCGGCGGCACCGCTAGACTTCGGCGGTATTTTCTAGCCAATTGGCCAGTGGTTTAGCTCCAATTTGGCCACAGGGAGGTTCAGCATCGAAAAACGAGCCAAGGGGAGAAATTTTACCTCGTTTGGCGGCTGGAAAATCCTTTGGTGCGGCGGCGGGTGGTGGCGGCCGGTTCCTCCGGTGGCTGGGTCGTCTTCTCTGGCGAGGGTTCTGGTGGCTAGGGTTTGGGGTTGGGTATGGATGCGATTATTTATAACCTTCTCTTATTAATATGAGCCGGCCATCATGATTTAATCTGGACCGTCCGATCGCGATTAAATTGGAAATAAATCTGGGCCGTCCATCACGATGCGATCTGGGTTGTCCGTGCGTGATCAAATTTGGGCCGTCCACAAGTGTGAGATTTGGGCCGTCCACAAGCGTGAGATTTGGGCCATCCACAAGCGTGAGATTTGGGCCATCCATGCGCGCTTTTGATCTGGGCTTTCCGTGTGCGCGGGAACGGATCTGGGCCGTCCGATCGCGCGCACATGGGTCACCCACGTGTCTCTGCCCCCCGTGGCTTCCCGCGTCAGCGTCCCTGCCACGCGGCGTGTCTTGGTTGGTCGGGCTGCTAACATGGCACTATTTTTCTAAATTACATTTTGACCCCTGATTTTCAATTTTCTTTTCAAAAACACCCCCAGAATTCAAATTTTCACCCCTTTTTCACAAAATCAATTTCAATTAAATTCCAAAAATAATTTTACCCCATTTTATTATTATTATTATTATTATTATTATTATTTCTATTAAATTAAATTAAATTAAATTAAAACCTTTAAATTAATTATTAAAATAAAACAAAATGAGACAAAATTCCAATAAAATAAAAGAAAAATTTTGGGTGTTACAACTCTCCCCTCTTTAAAGAAATTTGGTCACCCAAGTTTGCCTCATACTCTTGGTCGAACATATGGGGATACTGGGTGCTAAAGTCTGATTCTAGCTCCCAGATAGCCTCCTTTGGCGAGTGGTTCTGCCACACTACCTTTACAAATGATATTTTCCGGTTGCGAAGTATTCTGCTCTTTCGGTCCGTGATATCGACCGGTACTTCCTCATACGATAAGTCCTCTTAGAGTGGAAGCGGTTCATGAGCCAAGACATGAGAGGGGTCCGGGTTGTACTTACGTAGCATGGATACATGGAACACATTGTGGACCTTGGAGAGCTCTGGAGGCAGTGCTAGTTTGTAGGCGGCAGTACCAATCCTGTCTAAGACTTCATATGGTCTAATAAATCAGGGGTTCAGTTTTTCCCTCATGTCGAACCTACTAATTCCTTTTAAATGAGTGACCTTAAGGAACACCCGGTCGCCTTGTTCAAATGTTAAATCTCTCATTCAGGTGTCCGCATAACTCTTCTGCCTGCTTTGAGCCGTCTGAATGTTCTTTCTAATTTTAACTATTTTAGACATGGTCTCCTCCACCAACTTCGGGCTGAACAATTTTATGTCGCCCACTTCTTCCCAACAAATCGGTGATCTGCATGGGCTCCCATATAACACCTCATACGGAGCCATGCCAATGCTCGCTTGGTAGCTGTTGTTATAGGCAAATTCTATCAGGGGTAGATGGTCGTCCCAATGGCCCCCAGAGTCAAGGACGCAAGCTCGAAGCATATCCTCAAGTGTACGGATTGTCCTTTCTGACTGTCCATCAGTCTGAGGATGGAAAGCAGTACTGAGAGACAGCTTTATTCCCATGGCCTACTGAAAGCTACTCCAAAACTGAGAAGTGAACCTGGGGTCCCTGTCGGATACCACTGTCACTGGAACTCCATGCAATCTGACTATTTTCCAGATATACATTCTTGCCAACTTGTCCAAGGGATCAGTCATCCTGATGGCTAGAGAGTGGGAAGACTTGGTAAGCCGGTCAACAATTACCCAGATGGTGTCATGTCCTGGACGTGCCTTGGGTAATCCCGTTACGAAATCCATGGCAATATGTTCCCACTTCCACTCCGGGATCGGTAAAGGCTGAAGTAATCCGCCTGAGCTTTGATGCTCTGCCTTGACCTGCTAATATACCAAGCATTTAGATACAAAGTCAGCTATGTCCCTCTTCATCCCATTCCACCAAAACTAGAGTCGCATACTTTGGTACATTTTGGTGCTTCCAGGATGCATGACAAACTTGGAGCTATGTGACTCTGTCATGATGTCTCTCTTTAACTCACTGTCGTCTAGGACACACACCTTGTCCTAAAACCGGAGTAACCCATCGGTAGAGACTTAGAATTCTGAGCTCACTCCCTGTTCTGCATCATTCTTACGGGCTACTAAAGCGGGGTCGACTGACTAGGCTTCCCTTATTCTCTGTATTAACTCGGGCTGGACAGTTAGACGGCCCAAACATACGACTCTCTTCAGGTTCTGAAGCCGAACCTATTGTGTGGCCCCAATTTGCCTGCGTTCTGAAACCATTAAATGGCCTAAGATACCTACACTTTTTCTGCTAAGGGCATCTGCCACCACGTTGCCCGTACCCGGATGATACAAGATATCACAATCATAGTCTTTGAGGAGTTCCATCCACCTTCTCTTATGCATGTTGAGATCCTTTTGAGTGAATATGTGCTTCAGACTCTTATGATCGGTATAGATCTGGAAGGTCTCTCTGTATAAATAATGGCGTCAGGTTTTCAAGGCGTGTATGATTGCGGCAAGTTCCAAGTCATGGGTGGGGTAATTCTTCTCATGATTTTTTAACTGTCTGGACCCATAGGCTATGACCTTCTCATGCTGTATCAGGACACAACCCAGGCCTAGATATGAGGCATCACTATAAACTGTATATCCTCCCGATCCACTCGGTAAAGCCAGTACGGGTGTAGTGGTCAGCCGCTCCTTTAATTTTGAAAAACTTTTCTCACAGTCCTCATTCCACTCAAACTTGGCATTCTTCTTTGTGAGCCGGGTTAGGGGAGCCGCTAGAGTAGAGAATCCTTCGACGAACCTGTGGTAATAACCTGCCATTCCCATGAAGGTACGGATCTCCTTAACTGATGTCAACTTTTCCCAGCTAAGTACCGCTTCAACTTTTTCGGGATTCACTGATACTCATTCCTTCTATATGACGTGTCATATGAAGGTGGTCTGCTCAAGCCAGAATCCACACTTACTCAACTTTGCATATAGCTTCTTCTTTATGAGGACTTGTAAAACTTGGGCTAGATGGTGAGCATGCTCTTCTTTGCTTTTTGAGTATACCAAGATGTCATCGATGAACACAATAACAAATTGATGCAAGAATTCTCTGAAGACCCTGTTTATCAGGTCCATAAAGATGGCCGGGGCATTGGTTAGCCCAAATGGCATGACCAGGAACTCATAATGTCCGTACCTGGTTCGAAAGGCTGTTTTGGGGATGTCTTCTATCCTTATTTTTACCTGATGGTAACCTGATCTCAGGTCTATTTTGGAGAAGACTTGCGCACCCTGCAGTTGATCGAAGAGGTCGTCAATTCTGGGAAGGGGATATTTGTTCTTGATTGTGACCTTATTTAATCCTCTGTAATCAATACACAGTCTCAACGTTCCATCTCCCTTTCTGGCAAACGTGACTCCGGCACCCCAAGGAGACACACTGTGACTAATAAAACTACTGTCTTGCAATTCAGTGATCTGTTTTCTCACCTCTTCCATCTCAACGCGGCTCATGCGGTAAGGAGCAACCGAAATAGGCTGGGTGCCTGGTTGTAGGTCTATAGTAAACTCAACTTCCTTATCCACTGGCAGTCCAGGCAATTCGTCCGGAAATACATCTAGAAAGTCTCGGACTACCGGAATCTCTTGGATACAAATTTTCTTCTTGGGTTTGCTTAGTTAGAGAAAATAGCAAGGTTAAAGTACTTGAAAATTAAGGAAACTTGTCATCAAGGAATAAGTATCAAATGATTTTATTAATTTATAAATGGCTCCTCATTAGGAGGATTAAATACAACCTTCTTGTTAAAGTAATCTATGGTGGTGTGATACGCCATTAGCCAATCCATCCCTAAAATTACATCAAAATCCCCCATGTCTAACCCTATTAGGTCTACACTTAGTTTTCTATTTGCTATCTCCACGGCACAAGCCCTGTAGACAACTTTTTCTAATAGTGTTTCACCCCTAGTAGTAGACACAAACAACATTGAATCAAGTTTATCAGGTGATACATTAAGTTTGAATGCAAAAACATGTGAAACAAATGAATGTGATGCACTAGTGTCAAATAAAACATGAGCAATATGGTCACAGATAGTGTACATACCCTGTACCACGTCCGGGTCGGCATCGGCATCCTGCTGTGTGAGGTTGTAAACCTGCCCTAAAAAGGAAGTCTTCCTTGGTTCTGGTTCCTTGGGCACTCTCTCGCATAGTGCTGGGCACTACCACATATGCGACAGGTGTTGTTGAGGCGATAACATGGTCGGTCCCCGTGATCCCTACCGCAGTGCTGACAGATCTTGCCACGTGCTGCCTCTGGAGCCTGAGGGGGAGCCTGGATCGCCGGTCTGGGCCTCTTATTTTGTTGGACAGGCGCAGTAGGTGCTAGTCTACGGGGTGGAGCTGAGGGTCTGTGACTCCCTGCTGACTGAGAAAGGGTATTAAAACTCCTCTCCACGATCTGCGCCTTTGCTAGAACGGTTGAATATGTCTTGAGCTCTAGTACCAATAAGTGTCGCTTGATCTCTGGGCGGAGGCCCCACTGGAACCTCCTGGCCTTTCTGCCCTCATCCATCAATGTCTTAGGAGAGTATCGGCCCAGCTCTAAGAACTTATGAGCATATTCCGACACCGTCATGTTTTCCTAGACCAGCTGAACAAACTCTGTCTCCTTTAAATGTCAGATGTGCTCGGGGAGGTACTCTGCATGAAAGGCTGCTAAGAACTGCTCCCAAGTGACTGGCGTAGGCAGGGTGGTCTGCTTGAGCTCCCACCAACGATTTGCTTCCCCCACCAGCATGTAGGAAGCAAGAGTAACCCTCTGCTCAAGAACCACTCCTAAGGTCTTGAAAGCCTTCTCTGTCTCTGCCAACCAGTACTGAGTATCTTCGAAAGAGGACTCCCCTATAAAAGTGAAAGGGTTTAGCCTCCTGTACCTCTCTACGTAGCCCAGGTCAATCAGGGAAGGAGCTGGGTCCCGTGGAAGAGGGACAGGGCCGAGCTGAGGATAAACTAGGGGGCTCTGTGGTGGCACCTACTGATATAGTGGGGGCACCGGATCATACTGTGGCAGTGCTGGGCAATACTGTGGCTGAGGCATCGGATTATACTACGGCGGTGGTGCCGAGTGGTACTGTGGAGGAGCAGACTCTTGCCGGGGTGGCTCGGGATCCGCTCGCTACAGTAGTGGCTCAAACTGTGGTAGTGGGGGAGGGTAGGGTTTCCCTTCTCTCCTCTCGACCTTGTTGAGCAGCAACGATCCTTTCGAGCATCTCAAATATTCTGTCAACATATTCTCGAAGCGAATCATCTCGGACTACTCGATTTAGTAGGGGTCTCCCTCTCCTCATCTCTCTGTAACTGCATGTCACAATGAATGGTTGAGTAATAATTCTCAGTTTGGTATTCCTCTAAGTATTATTGTGTAAGGGACGGATCCAAGGAACGCAGCTCTGATACCAACTGTAATAACACCGGAAATTAAAAGAAAATGTATATAAATATTCTAAGTGCAGAAGCAAAATAAAATAGATTATGATTAACATCCCTTACACAATAATCAAAACGTATAAATGTATGAAAGAATAAACTAACTAAAGAAAATACTACGAATGAATACTATAAGGAAAACTAATAAATTCTTAGGCTTCTACTCACCGTCTTCCTGCAGAACGGGCTCGGGAACTAAGTCCTCCTAATATGAAATGGTTAAGTAAGGAATAAGCTACATTAACCTAGTAAAGACATCACACTATCTCACTGTCACAGAAGTAAAGGTTGGTAGAAAACAAAAACGACCAATGGAGCGTAATTTATAACAAACTCATTTATCAATAATAAAAATCTTTACTGTCCACTTACCTCTGTGAGATTTATGAAAACAATTTATGAGAAACCATAACATCATAAACATCATAAGATCATACACACTCTGTAACATAACACATATCATACTTTTGTATTTCAATCATCAGGTAACAAATTTCCTCTTTTATCAGCCTACTAGTATCCATGGGGATCTCTATAGGGGGTCCCCGCTACATGTGAACCATTCACATTAATAACTTAATTCCAGGGTCGTCCCCATACCCCGTCCGGTATTGCGCCAAAACTATAAACCTCAAAACCCCGTCCGGTATGAGGGTGAAACAGGTCGTCCCCATACCCCGTCCGGTATGGGCGCCAAAACACATAAAGTCTCCACAACTCGTCCGATATGAGAGACCACGTTCCCGGTAGGGTTCCCTATGGACCTGATCCGTCCACCATCTCCCAAGATATCTAGTTAGGCTATCGACATTATTCATTTATCAATTCACACACCTTTTTCTATTTTTCTTAATTTCAATTATCCAATCAAACATAAACACGTAAACCAATAATGGACACCAAACAAGACAACACAACATAGGGTTCACAATAATTCAAACCATAATAAATGAAACCGTGATTCATGCATATGAAAACATAGAATAAACACATCAAGCATCATACTGCATTTAAAACTGTAAAATAAATCAAATAACAACTGACCAAAAAATACATCAGATTCGGGCTCCATTAGCAACCTTAATTAATTATACATATCTATTAATTCGCAACATACCATTTTATCAGTTATTAAGTTTTAATACCGTAATAGGAAATAGGGTGAGAGATCCTTACTTGTTTCGGAGTCTGAAATTGGGTTCTCACTGCGCCTACGGGCAGTCCCTAGATTCCCTGAACTTTTCTCCAGAAACTGAAACACACTTCCGGTACCTGCACATGTCCCCAAAAAACCTCAAATCAAACTTAGGGCCTTTTCGGCCAATTTTAGAATTCCGGCATGGTGGCTCCGTCGTGCTCCGGCGACGGCGCTGCCGCCCACGACGGCAATCCGCCTCGGATTGGCCGTTCTCGGCCGTTTTCGACCGAATTCGGACAAAATTCCATTGGTTCCTGTGATAAATCACCCTTAGGGTCCTCGGTGGGCCAAAAAATTCCAGAAAACGAGACTTACTGGCGGTGAAACTCTCGGATGCGGCGGCTCCTCTAGCGCAAGTTGCAATTTGGTGTTTTACTCCGGTCAACTTGTAGAGAAAATGATAGTGGTCACAGTGGTATAAAAATTACATCAAACGGGAACCAGGAAGGGCCTCATTGGAGGCAAAAATCAAGAAAATCTGCGATGGCGCCGCTGGACTTCGGCGGTGTTTTTCGGCCAATTGACCGGTGGTTTGGCTATGATTTGGCCACAGAGAGGTTCAGCATCAAAAAACGAGTCAATGAGAGAAATTTTATCTCATTTGGCAGTCAAAAAATCCTCAGGTGCAGCAGCGGGTGGCGGCGGCCGGTTCCTCCGGTGGCTGGGTCGTCTTCTCTTGCGAGGGTTCTAGCAGTTAGGGTTTGGGGTTGGGTGTGGATGCGATTATTTATAACCTTTCCCTTTTAATCTGAGCCGTTCATCATGATTTAATCTGAGACATCCGATCGTAATTAAATTGGAAATAAATCTGGGTCGTCCATCGCAATACGATATGGACCGTCCGCATGCGTGAGATATGGGTTGTCCATGCGCTCTTTTGATCTGGGCCATCCGTGCGCGCGGGAATGGATCTGGGCCGTCTGATCGCGCGTACGCGGATTGCCCACGTGTATCCGTCTCGCGTTGCTTCCCGCGTCAGCGTCCCAGCCACACGGCGTGTCCTAATTTGTCGGGGCTGCTGACGCGGCTGCTGACGTGGTGTTATTTTTCTAAATTACTTTTTGACCCCCTGTTTTCGATTTTCTTTTTAAAAACACTCCCAGAACCCAAATTTTCACCTCTTTTTCCTAAAATCAATTTTAATTAAATCCCAAAAATAATTTTATCCCATTTTATTATTATTTTTATTTTTATTTTTATTAAATTAAATTAAATTAAAACCTTATAAATTAATTATTAAAATAAAACAAAATTAGACAAAATTCCAATAAAATTAAAATAAAATAAAAGAAAAATTTTGGGTGTTACAACTTTACAAAGCAATTTCCCAAAATCGTAAAAGGATTCTTCTGAGTCTTCCTTGACCACGAACTTGCTCTTGGTTTTCCTGCTCTGAAATTGATAAAAAAGGTAGTGAGCCACCATTTGTTCAATAAGTATAATTTAAGACTCTAATCAAAAGATTAGAGATAATATACTGATTGGAACACTTATTTTTACCTCAAGCTTACCACACTCTTCATAACCATTTGATTTTCACATCCTACTACAATTACGTTGATCTTACTAATCACATGTTTTCACTTTTATATACATCATTTCATTCAAAAGATATTCATAATTTCTCAATCTCAATAGCATAACATCATAATCACATTAATTATACATATTCACATATAGAATATCTTTCTTTCTCATATATTTCATATCATTCAAAAAGTATCCACTATTACATAACTAAATTCTCATAAATTCTTTTAAAAAATGCAATATCGTACTCATATTAATTATATATATTCACACATAGAATACCCTTCCTTAAACACATATTCACATATAATACATGCAACACCCCAACCCTTTTCTCTTTTATTATTATTATTATTATTATTATTATTTTATTTTAATTTTTGTAATTATTATATAATGTAATGATTTATTATGTAATAATATATGATTTTAATTTAATTTATTTTATTTAAATAGAATTAATAATAATAATAATAATAAAAATAAAAAGGGATAAAATTATTTAAGAATTTAATTGAAAATAATTTTGAGAAAAAGAGGTGAAAATTTGGGTTCTGGAGGTATTTTTGAAAAGAAAATTGAAAACAGGGGGATTAAAACGCAATTTAGAAAAATTACGCTACGTCAGCAGCCCGGTCAGCAGCTCCGGCCAACCAGGACACGCTGCGTGGCAGAGACGCTGACGTAGGAGGCCACGCGGAAGGGAGTCGCGTGGGCTATCCATGTACAGGCGATCGAACGGCTGAGATTCGTTCCCGCGTGCACGGACGGCCTAGATTGCACGCGCACGGATGGTGCAGATTGAATCGTGCACGGACGACCCACATTGTATCGTGATGAACGACACAGATTCATTTCCTATTTAATCGCGATCCGACGGTCCAGATTAAATCACGATGGACGGCTCAGATTAAAAGCAGATGGTTATAAATAATCTCATTCGCACCCAAACCCTAACCCTAGCTGCCAGAGCCCCTCGCCGGATAAGATAGCCCAGTCGCCAGGGAGCCGACCGCCGCCACCTGCCGCCGCACCGGAGCAATTTTCGACCGCCAAACGAGGTAAAAATTCTCCCCTTGGCTCAGAATTCGATTCTAAACCCACCGAAACCCAGCGGCGCCGCCACGGGTTGTCTCAATTTTTGCCTCCGATGAGGCCCTTCCCAATTCCCGTTCAATGTAATTTTTTTACCATTGTGACCACCATTCCCTCCTCGACAGGTTGACTGGAGCAAAACACCAAACTATGACGCAAGCCGGAGGAGCTGCCGCACCAGAGAGCCCCACCACCGGTAAGTTTCGATTTTTTGTGTTTTTTGGGCCCACCGAGGGCCCTAGGGGTGTTTTCTCACAGAAACCAATGCAAGTTTGGCTGAATTTAACTGAAAACGGCCAGAAACAGCCAACCCGAGGCGGATCACCGCTGCGAGTAGCAGTGCCGTTGCCGGAGCATGGCGGAGCAGCCGTGTCGAAATTTCGAAATTGGCCGAGTAGGCCCTGGATCTAATTTTTGAGTTATAGGTACCGTAAGTGCATTTCAGTTCCCGGAGAAAAATTCAGAGAATCCAGCGACTGCCCGTAGGCGCAGTGAAAATCCAATTTTCGACGTCGAATCAGGTAAGGACCTCTCACCCTATTTCTTATCATGATATTGAAGTCTAAATAAATGATATTACTGTATTTTGTACAAATTAAATAGATATGCTATAACACCCTAATTTTATTTTTATTATTATTATTGGAATTATTATAATTTTATTTTATTTTAATTTTTCTTTTATTTATTTATTTAAGTAATAATATAATTTTTTTAATTTAGTTTAATTTAATTTAATGGAAATAAAAATAATAATAATGATAAAAATTGGTAAAATTATTTTTGGAGTTTAATTAAAAATAATTTTGAAAAAATGGGTAAAAATTCAGATTCTAGGAGTGTTTTTGAAAAGAAAATCAGAAACTGGGGTCAAAACACAATTTAAAAAATTACCCCACATCAGCAGCCACATCAATAGCTCCGGCCAACCAGGATACGCCGCGTGGCAGAGACACTGATACGAGAAGGCCACGCGGAACGGGCCACGTGGGCGATCTGCGTACGCGTGATCGGACGGCTGAGATCCGTACCCGTGCGCGCGGACCGCCCAGATCAAACGCGCACGCGGACGGCCCAGATTGCACACGTACGGACGATCCAGATTAAATCACGCACGGACGGCCAAATCGCATCGCGATGGACGGTCCAGATTCATTTCTAATTTAATCGCGATCGGACGTTCCATATTAAATCGTGATGGATGACTCAGATTAAAAGGTAAAGGTTATAAATAATCTCATCCACACCCAACCCCAAACCTTAGTGCAAGAACCCTCGCCGAAGAAGACAGCCCAGCCACCGGAGGAACAGACCGCCGCCACCCGCCGTCGCGCCACAGCACTTTTCGGCTGCCAAACGAGGTAAAATTTCTCCCCTTAGCTTGGATTTCGATGCTGAACCCCCCTGTGGCCAAATCGGAGCCAAACCACCGGCCAATTGGCCGAAAAATACCGTCGAAGCCCAGCAGCGCTACCGCAGATTTTTTCAATTTTTGCCTCCGATGAGGCCCTTCCCGATTTCTGTTCGATGTGATTTTTACATCATTGTGACCACTGTCCTTTCCTCTACAGGTTAACTAGAGCAAAACGCCAAATCGCGACTCTTGCCGAAGGAGCTGCCGCACCCGAGAGCTCCGCCGCCGGTAAGTCTCAGTTTTCTGTATTTTTTTGGCCCACCGAAGGCCCTACGTGTGTTTCCTCGCAGGAACTGGTGCTAGTTTGGCTGAATTCGGCCGGAAACGACAGAAAACAGCCAACCCGAGGTGGATCGCCGCTGTCGCCGGAGCACAACAGAGCTACCGTACCAGAATTCCAAAATTGGCTGAGAAGGCCTTGGGTCTGATTTGGAGTTTTTTTGGGGACATGTGCAGGTACCAAAAGTGTGTTTCAGTTCCCGGAGAAAAATTTAAGGAATCTAGGGACTGCCCGTAGGCACAGTGAAAAACCGATTTTAGATTTCGAATCAAGTAAGGATCTCTCACAATATTTCCTATCACGGTATTAAAGTCTAATAAATGATAAAACATTATTTTATAAATTCATTGATATGTATAACTAATTAAAGTTGCTAATGGAGCTCGAATCTGATATGTTTTTCGGTCAGTTCCTGTTTGATTTATTTTACAGTCTAAATGCAGCGTAGTATCTGATTTGTTTATTCTGTGGCTTCATATGCATGATTCACTGCTTAATTTATTATGGTTTGATTATTGTGAACCCGATATTATGTTTGCCTTATTTGGTATTCGTTACTAGTTTACATATTCATGTTTGATTGGGTAATTGAGACTAAGAACAAATAGGAATGAGATTGAGTTGATAAATGGATAAGTTAACAGCCTCACTAGACATCCTGGGAGATGGTGGACGGACTGGGTCCATAAGGGACCCTACCGGGAACGTTGTCTCTCATATCGGACTGGGTATGGAGACTTTAAATGTTTTGGCGCTCATACTGGACGGGGTATGGGGACGGCCCGCTTCACCCTCATACCGGACAGGGTATTGAGGTTTATTGTTTTAGTGCCCATACCGGACGGGATATGGGGACGGCCCTAGAATTAAGTTGTTAACATGAATGGTTCACGTGTGGCGGGAACCCCTATGGATCTCTATAGATACTGTTAGGCTGGTAAAAGAGAAAATTTGTTGCCTGATGATTGAAATATTAAAAGTATGACAAGTATTATGTTACAGAGTGCGTATGATTTCATGATATTATAATGTTATTGTTTTCATAAGTTGTTTTCATAAATCTCACCGAGATAAGTGGACACTAAAAGGGTTTCATTATTGATAAATGAAATTGTTATAAATTATGCTCCATTGGTCGTTTTTGTTTTCTACCAACTTTTACTTCCGTGACAGTGAAATAGTGTGACATCTTTACTGCACTAGTGTAGCTCATTTCTTACTTAACCATTTCATATCAGGAGGACTTGATTCCCGAGCCCGTTCCGCAGGAAGACGGTGAGTAGATGCCTAAAAGATTTTATAGTTTTCCTTATAGTATTCGTTTCTAGTATTTACTTTAATTAGTTTATTCTTTCATACGTTTAATACTTTTTTGTTATTGTGTAAGGGATGTTAATCATAATATTTTATTTCGCTTCCGCACTTATAATTTTATATATGCGTTTCCTTTTAATTTTCGGGGCCGTTACATATGCATAATTAATTACGATTGCTAATAGAGCCCGAACCGGACGCATTTCTCTGTCAATTCCTGGGAGATGGAGTATGGACCGGATCCATAGGGAACCATACCGAAAATGTTGTCGCATACCAGACGGAGTATGGAGACTTTAAATATTTTGGCGCTCATACCGGATGGGGTATTGAGGTTTATTGTTTGGCGCCCCTACCGGACGGGGTATGAGAATGGCCCTGGAAATTAAGTTTGTTAAGGGAATGGTTCACGTGAAGCAGGGATCCCTATGGATCCCCATGAATACTAGTAGGCCGATGAAAATAGAGCAACTGTTGTTTGATGATTGAAATATAAAAGTATGACATGTGATATGTTACAGATTTTGTATGAATTCATGATATCTATTATGTTATTGTTTACATTGGTCTTTTTTTATAAATCTCACTGAAGTACATGGACGGTAAATGGTTTGATTATTGATAAATGAATTTGTTTAAAATTTGTGCTCCATTGATTGTTTTTAGTTTTCTACCAACATTTGCTTCTGTGACGGTGAATAGTATGATGTCCTTACTGAACTAGTGTAGTTCATTCTTTATTTAACCATTTCAGATCATGAGAACTTGGTTACCGAGCCCGACCTACAAGAAGACGGTGAGTAGATGCTAGATGTCTTATAATTTTCTTTATACTTCTTTCATTTCTAATATTTCTTTTAGAGAACTTATTCTTTGATATTATTTAGTATTTTTAAGTTATTGTGTAAGGGATATTAACCTAAATCTTTTATTTCGCTTCCGCACTCAGATTATTATATATATTTCTTTTTGAATTTTCGGGGCCGTTTCAATACATTTTCTTAAACACAAATTCACACATATAATATATTTTCCTTAAACATGTGGAATACCCTATCTCATATATATTCACATCATTTACCCACACAACCAATTACATATGCACATAAACTCACTATCATATCACATAATATCATTCTGTTACGATTACAGAAGGAGATGATAATTCACACTATCAACATGGACCAAATTATAGCTTTCACAAGTTATAGTTACAATCATAGCTACGATTCACATCGTCCCCTAGAGACACAGTCATAGTTACAGTATAATTACCATTCACATCGTCTCTCAAGGACACAGTCATAGTTACTGTTAATAAACAGTCATGAGAGAGAATTTATAATCAATCCATACTGATCCTAAACTGCACATATATTTACATTTCAATGATAATGAAAATCTTTACTTCTAATCCCAAGTATTCTCTATCATAATTTGATTCATATAATACTTTGACATTTCTACTTAGTTCATCCTTATTATATTCTTGGGGCGAACCCAATCTCACACATCTTCATATGTAAATTACCCCCAAGTTCTAGAACTCATATAACTTCTAAAATTTCTTAATTTATTTAGGATATTAAAATATGGATCACAACATTTGAACTCTAAATTATTTAGGGCATGAATGATTTAAAATTCCCCACTAATTCATAATCACCCAATAACTTCTATATTTTTCTCATTGTACACATTGTTTTGAAAATTTGATCAATCATAACTCCTCTATAATTTCGTAAATAGCTTATTTACTCTATTAATTATTTAACCAAATCATATATCTAATATTTATTTAAAGTATTATATTAATTAATAATGCTTCATTTTATATAATTTACCTTTTTAAAGTTGTAATAAATTTTCTCAACCAATATTCTAGATCTCTGGCCCATCATAATCATTCATGTTCCTTAGCTCGTCACTATTCATTGCCTAGAATGTAGTTGACCCTGTTTATTGGCCCATATAATCCTTAGTTCAATTTACTTTATTTGCTTATGGGCTAGAGGCCCAATGAAATAACTCATTTTGTTAATTCTCAATATTACTTATTCTTTCCTATCTTTGTTTATTTTGAATTAATGTAAACCCTCAAGCTAAATTTTATCCTTCTCCCTTAACCCATTTATAAGGGATGGGCTCACTGAAATTTTAATTACTCTTATTCCCTTCCTACAGACTAGACCCACCAAATTTAATTTCTTGTACCTTTATTTTGTTTATTGTTTTTTTTATTGTTCATTCTTCTTTTAATACTAGACCCATCAAACAAATTGATTATTGAGCCTAGTGTATATACACTTGTGCTGGGGCTCGGTTTACCCAAACACTTATTTTTCTTTTTTTTTTAACTAATAAATCCATCAAAGTGTTTATTGGGCTTGGATTTGGTACCAGACCACCATGGGCTTGGATCTAGACCCCACGGATTGCACCGACCCGACCCACCATCAAAAACCCCTTCCATCGTCTTCAACCCCGAAAACCTACATGTATTTTGGTTCCAACCAACTCCCTTACCTTAAACACCCAATCATTTCATATTTTTTAAATATTCATCAAAAAATTATTGGAATATTCACACCAATCATCAAAATTACTATCCCATCACAGCAATGAATTAAATCACCATATTAACTTAAATATAGGGATTTAGAGTATAAACTACTCTTAGTCGGATATGGATTTCCTTCATCACCTATAGCTACAAACATAGATACCATGTTATTTGTTGCTAAATCAAATCCAATGAACATGGTATTTTAGTTCGGGTTTAGGGATGAAAAGTATACTCACAGCAACATTCTTTACAACACATCGGTGTTCATAAATGACGAAGGAATTCTTGGCCTTCCACCCTTCGCCATCACGCACTCTTCCTTTCTCCCAATTGATTTCACGCACCTCTTCTCTCCTCCTCCCTTCTGTCCTGATCAAATAGAGGCTAGGTTTTTTTTTTCTTCTTAAATTTGTGAAACCCTAATTCTATTTATAACCAAGTAGATATAATCCTAACCGTCAAAATTAAAGAGTGAATCCTCACTGTTGATTTATTTTTATTTTATCAAAATGACATCGTTTTGATGTTTCTCAAAACGATGTCGCTTTTGAGCTTTTAATGACCAGCTTCAAAATAACATCATTTTGAAGCAGATGGGCTAGGTTGCTGACATGGGCTTGGATGTTACATTTCATCAATAACTTAAAGAGGCAGAAAAACAAGAAAACAATCACTTTGAGAAAATCGTATTTAAGCTGCCTTTCATATTTCATACTTTTGAACATTTTTCAAGTTCTACAAACTTTTCCTTATTCTATCTAGTTGCTCTAACAAAGACAAATAGGCGAATGGTTTATTTAGACTATAAGCAAAAGTAACAATAAAGCTTAGGATCCTGTGCAACATTTTTCTTCTCTTTCTTCTTAATCTTAATGTAAATAATACGATTAACATTAAGTTTTTATTTTTTCCTTATTGATCAAAATTATTCAAATTGAGGGGACAAATCCACATCAACCGTTTGATGTTAGAACTATAGAGTAGTCATTTCAAGTCAGCTTTGTACAGGTCAGGGATATATATAGGCATAGTAAATCGAAAGAGACTACTTGTAACAACCCGGAATTTTATAAACAATTATAATTGTTACCTTTTTATTCATTCATCATAATAAGTATTAAAATCCATATATTCTTCTCATAATTGTCGTATTCTCAATTATTTCTATCATAACTCAACTATGTCATATTGTAATGTATTCAAAAATTTCAAAAATATTTTAAAATCTAAAGAATCAAACAACGTTTTAAAGTCTGAAAAATCATATTTATATAAACAAGTGTCTTTTTATCTTATGCTCCATTTCATAATTTTTCACAGTCCCAATAGTCTTTTGGTTTAGTCTTGTTTCCTCTGTTCTTGACATAATAAAGGAGAGTGAGTCACATATATTTAGTACTCAGTAAAAACAATTTAAAACTCTAATCCAAAGACTAGAGATAATATACCGATTCGACTCTTTTATTTTTACTATAACTCAACAACTCGATATGTAAATCTAACATCCAGTACTCATACTACCATAAATCAATCTCTAACTATTGTTCTCACTTCACATGTATCCCAATTCTTTCATAAAACATCCACAATTTCATAACTCAACTTTACATATACAATTTTACCGCATTAATTGCACATAATCACATATAAAGTACCTTTCCCCATATACATATTATATTGCAATAAATTTTCATCATTCACCAAACATAACCACCACAAATGTGCATAAATTTGTTACTTTTTCATATAATATCACTCAGTCACAATCACGGTAGGAAATGATAATTCCTATTATCGACATAGATCTAGTCATAGTTATGCTTTCACAAGTCATAGTTAAAGTGATAGTTATAATCATAGTTACAAAACAATAAAACGATCAATGAGATAGAGTTCATAATCATTCTTTACCAATCCTGGACTGCACAATTATTCATATATCCCTTATAAAAAATCTTTACTGTCTTCCCTGTGTACTCCCAACTACGATTCATTTTATATTATATTTTGATCTTCTAATTTAATTATCTTCATTTAATTTTTTTGTGAGTTCTATTTCTTTATTTACAAAAGCTCAATCTATTAATTCACAAATCATCAAACTCATCAACTCCCAAATTATTTTAAGGACATCAAATCACTGATACTATTGATTCCCTCTACATGAGGTATATTCAATTATTTAGCAAAAATAGAAGCAAAGGAAAATATCACCAAACTATGGCTAACAGAGCATTGACTTTTAATATTAAGGATCCAAATAAAAATCATAGAGGTACTGGATCTTACTGAGGAAGGCAGTTTTATACCCACTACAAGGTAAATGACTATTCTATTAAAAAATGCTTTAAATTTTAGGGTATTTATTAGGTGTATGACGAGTGTTTTGAATTCTAAAGAAAACATTCAGGGAAACCAGTACCCATTAGGAGGCGTAGTAGACAACTCAACATCTCGAAACGCCAATCCGGTTAAAGATCCCTTACCCTATTTTTCGTTACGGTAAATTGATGACTAACGATGTATAATTTCATATTTTGTAATTACAGGTTACTAGTGGAGCCAGAACCGGTTAGTTCACAATTGTCTTAATTTCATGTTTATTTTCCTGTACTGTCCTACTTGTTTGATTTTCGTATAGTACATATTCTTTATTTATAGCTTCAATTATTTTATCGACTTATCTGGTCATTTTAGTTATATACCATCAGTAGAAATGTAGTTTAATTAATCTGTGAATGTGATATGAGATATTGGTATGTGTTATTGGTTGTTTATTGATGAAAATTTGTATGTGAAAGACTTACTGGGTATTTAGGAAAATGGTGGACAGGTCCGGTACATATGGAACCCTACTGTGAACGTTACCTCAGTTGGACGGGACTAGTAAGTCCCTTACCATAAAGGTTTGGGAGATATGATTCACCATCATATCGGACGGGGTATGGAGACAGCTGGTTAATTGTTAAAATTAGTTATTAGGTTCACGAGTAGGGGAGGTACCCCTATGGACCCCCAGGGGTACCAGTAAGCAGGTAAGGAAGGAAAGTTATTATTTATTATTCTTTTATGTATAAAAGTAAAGAGTGATATGGATATGGGTCTTCATAGGTTGTTTTGAAAAACTCGTTATGGTAAGTTCGGAATAAACGGTCTTCTTTATATTAAATGAATTTACTCAAATTAAGTGTTTCATTAGTTATTTCATGATTTTTATCAATCTCCAGTTTTTCGTATCTGTGATTAGCGTGATATTCTTACTGGGCTAGTGTAGCTCATCCTTTCATTAACTATTTCAAATCAAGAGGACCAAGATCCAGATCCTGATCAGCAAGAGTGTTGTGAGTAGTTCACTATCTAGACTCCCTTCAAGTGCTAGTAAAGGTTGTCTTAAGATGTTTAATTATTCGCTTTTTGTTTCATTTCTTTAATTTCTGTTTATCTTTTAGAAATGATATTCTTGTAGTCCTATTAGGCATTCTAAATTATTGTGTAAGGAATATAAACTCTAACTCTATTAATCGCTTCCGTATTAAATTTATGAATTTATTTCCCTTCTAGTTTCGAGTCTTTACAATTTATGTTTAATTCATAAACAAAAATTAAAAATTATTTCATATACAAAGAAAAAATATAGTGCTCCAGACCTAAGAATTACTAGTCTAATAGCTTCTAAACCTAAATATCACAATCACAATCTCGACAATCATATGCATTTTCAATGTAAACACCATCCAAGTTCTTAATATCTTCATGAAAGCAAAATATCGCCATTACAAATTATAATCCAAAGATATACAATATGTAATATTGCATTGAAGTCATGAAGGTAACACATGCTCTGATAGCAATTATAACGTCTCAAGTCTAATAACAACTACAACAATAGTTCTTTGAACTCAAACCACGAACTCTTAAAACTTAAAGCTTTAATTATTATCAATATGTAACTTAATTCCTTTATATGAAGCTCAACAATTTATTTATAATATAAGACTCCATATCACATAAACTTTGGCACATAATTATAGTACTTTTCATCAATAACTTAAGCGGTAGAAAAACAAGAAAATAATCACTTTGAGAAAATCATATTTAAGCTCCCTTTCATATTTCATATTGGGATCAAGCTATTTTTTAACATTTTTCAAGTTCTGCAAAAATTTTCCTTATATCCTGTCACTCTAACAAATACAAATAGGAGGATGGTTTGTTTATATCATAAGTAAAAATAACAATAAAGGTTAGGATCCTCTGCAACATTTTTCTTTTCTTTCTTCTTAATCTTGATGTAAATAATATGATTAACATTACGTTTTTCTTTTTTTTTTAATTGATTAAAACTATTCAAATTGAGGGGACTAATCCACATCTATGGTTTGTTGTTAGAACCATAGAGTTGTCATTTCAAGTTGGCTTTGTATAGGTCAAGGATATATATTAGTATAATACGTCAAAAGAGGCCACTTATAACAACTCGAGATTTTATAAGTAATTATGGTTGTTACCTTTCATTCATTCATCATAGTAAGTATTAACATCCGTATATTCCTATCATAACTGTTGTATTATCAATTAATTCTAACATAACTCAACCATGACATACTGTGATGTATTCAAAATTTTTTAAAATATTTTAAAATCTAAAGAGTCAAATAACGCTTTAAAGTTTGGAAAATCATATTTACATGAACAAGTGTTTTTTAATCTTATGTTCCCTTTTCATATGTTTACACACTCTAGATGGTCCTTTGGTTTGGTCTTACTTCCTCTGTTGTGAAAATAATAAAGAAGAACGAGCCACACATACTCAGTACTCAGTAAAAATAATTTAAAACTCCAATCCAAAAACTGAATATATATATACTGATTTAACTCTTTTATTTTTACTCTAACTCAGCAACTCTGCATGTAAATCTTACATCCAATGCTCATACTATTATATATCAATCTCTAACCTACTATTCTCTCTTCATATATACTCCAATTCTTTCATGAAACATCCACAATTTCACAACTCAACTTTAAATATGCAATTTTGATCAATTTTCATTCTCCTTAATACAATCGTATAATTACATTACTTGCACATAATCACATATAAAGTACATTTCCCCACATACATATTTATATTACAATAAATTTTAATCATTCATCAAATAAAACCAACACACATGCTAAATTCATTATTTTTTTCATATGAGATATCATTCAGTCACAATCATGGAAGAAAATGATATTTTCTACTATTGACATAGACATAGTCATAGTTATGCTTCTATAAATCATAACTACAATCATAGTTATAATCATATAAACCATGAAATAGAGTTTATAATCATTCCTTATTGATCCTGAACTGCACATTTATTCATAGCTCTCTTATAATAAATCTTTATTGTCTACCCTGTGTACTCTTAAATACGATTTATATACTAGCTCGAAAATCGAACACCGAATTTTATTTACAAAATTTGGGAGAATATTAAAAAAATTCGTTAAACAAATTAAATTTAAAATAAAATTATTTGGAGATTAGAACTTTATTTAGAAAATTAAAATAAATTAGGAAAGGATTTTAAAAAATATATATGTTAAAACTCGTAATTAATAAAATAAATTAAATTAAAAGTAATTAGAGAATATTAAAATTTATAAAAATAAAAAAAAATTATTTATTAAGAAAGTTAGAAAACTAATTAACTTAAAAAATAATTAGAAAATATTAAAATTTGTAAATTAATTTAATTAAATTAAATATTATAAAATAAATATAAAAAAAGAAGAAAAAAAAAGTAAATTAGGATTAAAATTTCACAATAAAGGAAAGGCCCGATCAAATAAAAAGGGTTGCATGTAAAAAAATAGAAAAGGGAATAAGGGTGCCCACATGGCCACTATGAACATGGATGGGGAGATTCCTCCCCCTCCAAGGTTGTCATGTCATCTAAATTAATCCATCTCACCCTTTTTATCCCTTTCCTATTATATAAACACCCAAACAATACATTTTCCCCTCTTCTAATCAACTTAAACAAAAAAAAAAAAAAAAAAAGAGAAGGTTGTTAGAAATAGGAAGAAAGTGATGGAGCTAGGCGGAGCCGCTGTGTTGGAAGAAGAAAACTAGTAAAAGTAAGCCGATTTCTTCTCATTTTTGTTCATTTTCTCTTTTAGTTTAGATTTCATTATTTTATATGCACATTTAGGAAAGAAAATTCAAATCCTAAAAAAAAACCTTTGGTCAAGGGGAAGTCCATCCTCCATAGTGAAGCCTAACCATTTTCTGTTTTGGTTAAGGTAGGAATACTAATTATGGTTGTTTTTTAGATCTATTTATCTAAGATTTAACTTAAAAATGTCATAATGAAACATTTAACTCTTTAAAAAGGTGAAGCATAGAGGTTAACCGATGGGGGCAAACTATTTATTTTCTTTGTTATCTTTGTTTATGTTATTCTTTTTTAAATTGTTTAAACCATGGTATACATGATGTTTAAGGCAAATACATTATGGGTTTACTCGATTTTGAATGAAAAACTTAAATTTAAATAGAGATATGTTGAGGAATCGGTGTAGTGAGAGGGTAACTAAAATTAAGTTATATTCCTATATATGTATTTATATAGGATATATATGGTCTATCTATTATATTATACAATGAGATATAAATATATATATATAAAAACTATAAATGATCTGTGAAGATATATTTATTTGCATAAATTTGTTATAATTGTATAAAGGGAAACAAATATATATATAGATAAATTGTGTATGTTTATTTTCCATGTGTGTATATATATACACACATAACTATGTAATGATCCGGCTTGCGTAAGTTAGAATTTGAATGTGAATTTATGTTGTATAAAGTTTATTTAAGCATTAGTGGTATTTTTGAAAGTAAAAAAAAAAAGAGTAATCCTAAAAATATAAAAAATAAAAAAATGTAATCTTAAAAAAACAATAAAATTGGGAAAATGACCAAATTGAAAACAAATTTATAAGTTTAGGCTACTCTGTAATTAAATAAAAACCTAAATGACTAAAATTACTGGATTTTGGGTCATTCTGTAATTTTCAAAAATCAGCCTCTCTGCTTCAAAACGACGCCGTTTCGAAAAATCAACGGTCTACATCTCATCTCACAATAGATGGTCCCCTTTTATTCTATTTACTATATAAAGGTTCATGTTCACAAAAAAAACCCAAGGAGCAAAGGAGCGACGGCAGAAAGGAGTATAGGGGAGATGCATGAAAGTGAAGAGGAAGAGAGAAGATATTTCGGTGCCTTGTTCGTCGAACAACCAAGGTAGGTCGCAGCGAGGCTAGCCCTTAGTAGGTAAGCCGTAGTCTAACCCTTTCCTCTCGTTCAGTATCTTTTTCTTTTGTAAATGAAGACGAATTGGTGATGGGTTTTTCAGGTTGGGTAAAGAAGTGTAGTTAAAACTGCAGTGGATCACCTTGTCGAGGGTAAGAGTAGTTTATACTCCAAATCCCTATATCTAAGTTAATATAATTGATTTAAACCTATCCTTTTGATATAAGATTGTGATCTTGATGATTGTGTGAATATCATTAATAATTTTGTGATGAATGGGTGAAATATGAAGTTGTTGGATGTTTGAAGTGATGATGTCGGCTGGGATAAAAAATATTCAATTAGGGTTTTCAAGGTTGAAGACGATAGAAGGGGTCAGTGTGGTGGGTCGGGTTGATGTACCCGTGAGGTCCAGGACTTAGTTTCCATTAGCCCGAGCCCGAGTTCATATGGATATCTAGTTGGGTTTAGTAAATAAATAAAGGAGGAAAATGAAGTAAAAAATAACAATAATAATATTGTAACCAAAGAGAGGTCAGGCAGACCAAGCTCATAAGAGAAACGGGCTCAGTGAGGAGATTAAGATTTTAAGTGGGTTGGGTTTCAATGGTTGAAGGGAATTAAAGAAAAAAGAAGGGGCCCTAATACGGTGGGCCGAGCCAGTAGGAAGAATAAAAAGGGAATCCAGTTGAAAAGGAAAAAAATAATTTTATTACCCCAAGAGAAATTTAAACACTAGTGGGCTGAGCTTCCATAAAATGGGTTAGGCATTGAAAGTGGGCTAGCTGAGGGAAAGAAAAGGAAATAAAATTTAACAGAAGTGAATACCCAAACTTAAAGTAAGTTTAAATTAAGGATGATATGGGCTCTAGTTTACAGCTCAATAAGCAGGGTCAACTACATTCCAGGCAGTGACTAGTAACAGGTCAGAAAACAAGAATGATTATGATGGGTTTGAGATCTAGAATATTGGTTGATGAAATTCATTACGATTTTGAAAAGGTAAATTATATAAAATGAAATACTATTAATGAATATAATACCTTAAATAAATATTAGATATGTGATTTAGTTCAATAATTAATGAAGAGAATAAGCTATTTACCAAATTATAACGGACTTGTGATTGATCGAATTGTGATAACATGTATAATGAGAGAAATTTTTGGGTGGCTATTAATTAGTGGGAATTTAAATCATTTATGATGTGAATAATTTAGAGTTTAATGTTGTGTTCCATTTTTTAATATAATAGATAAATTAAGATATTTTAGAAGTTGATAAGTTATAGAACTTGGGGGTAATTTACATATGAAGAAGTGTGAGATTGGGTCTCGCCCCAAGAATAGAATAAGGATGAATTAAGTAGAAATGTCAAGATATTATATGAAGCAAATTATAATAGAGAATGCCTAGGATTAGCAGTAAAGATTTTCCTTATCATTGAAATGTGAAATATCTGTGCAGTACAGGATCGGTATGGAATGATTATGAATAATATCTCATGGACTGTTTATTGATTGTAACAATGACTGTGTCGTTGAGGGACGATGTGAATCTTAACTACGAATGTACTCCTGAGGGACGATGTGAATCGTAAATATAATTGTAACTATGACTGTAACTATGACTGTATTCCTGAGGGACGATGTGAATCGTAACTATGACTGTAAATATGATTTGTGGAAGCTTTGATTTGGTCTATGTTGATATTGTGAATTATTATCTCCTTCCATGATTGTGACTGATTGATGTTGTGTGATACGATAATGAGTCTTTGTGCATATGTGATTGGTTCTGTTGGTGAGTAATGAGAATATGTTATTATGTGGATACGTATATGAGATAGGATATTCTACGTGTTTAAGGAAAGATACTATATATGTGAATATGTGTTCAAAAAAATGTATTATATGTGTGATGTGTTTAAAGAATGATATTCTATGTATGGATATTAATTTATAGAAGAATATCATATGTGTGAATATGTGTAATTAATATAAATATGATATTGCCTTTATGAGATTGTGAATAAA
The DNA here is from genome assembly GCF_054855325.1 of Carica papaya. NCBI lineage: Eukaryota > Viridiplantae > Streptophyta > Magnoliopsida > Brassicales > Caricaceae > Carica > Carica papaya. The sequence goes on from NC_142317.1 coordinate 15,696,449, forward strand.
CCAAAAGTAATTTATGAGAATGTAGTTATGTAAATTATGGATATCCTTTAAATGAAATGAGGTATATAAAAGTGAAAACATGTGATTAGTAAGATCGATGTAGTTATAGGAGGGTGTGGAAATCAGATGGTTATGAAGGGCATGGTAAGCTTGAAGTAAAGGTAATGGTTCGAATCAATATATTATCTCTTATCTTTGGATTGGAGTATTAAATTATTCTTACTGACCAAGTGGTGACTCACTCCCTTTTTATCATTTTCAAATCAGGAAGACCAATAGCAAGTTCGTGGTTAAATGAAGACTCGGGAGACTCTTTTTATAATTTAGGAAAATTGTTCTTGTAAAGTAGATAAAAATTTATTGTAGTTAAAGAACTTGTGATCCTCATGAATTATAATTTTGTGCAAGAGATGTATAATTGAATTTTAAATTTTAGCATATCTTTGTGCTATTTATTAAGTTATATATGTGTGATAACACTCTTTTCTCAATAGAGAAGATAGATCATTACAGTTGGCATCAGAGTACATATTCCTCAAAAACATCATTTATATCATGAGACTTAGGATTCTCATAAGATTTAGGGCCAAAAGAGAATAGGTAATATACGTATTTAGAGATGTTTTCAACCTTCCTCCTAAACATCTATGAATGTGAGAAGGTAAAATCATAATTTCAAAAGTCCAAAAAGATGGGAGTTGCATTTATTTGAAGTGTGATAAGGCTATGAAATGAATCGTTAAAGTTTCACTCTAAAGCCAACTGAAGATAGTGAATAAACAATAACCATAATCAACCATGGCACGTGAAACCATAGAAAGCTTAAATGTTACAGAAGAAAATTACACAATAGGAGCAAACGAATAAAGAAAATTTTGGGAAGAGAACTAATTTCCCTTGATTTGGGAAAATAATCTTAAAATGGGGAAGATCCCCCAAAGTGAAAAAAGAAATTCCCCAAGCTAAAGAAAATCCCTCAAGTGGAAGAAAATCCCCCAACTGGGAAAATATCTCCCAAGTAGTTTAAGCCTTGGAAGGAGCTCCTTTAAATCACGAGAGACGGAAAAAAAAAAAAGGAAAAAGAAATCCTAAAATAGACCAAAAATCATGAATGTTGGGAGACGAAATAAATATCAAGACTGTGACAGTGTTTAGGAATTCTTCATGAATATTCTCTAAGAAGAATGGATGCACTACATGTTCAAACTCCTATCAAGGTTCCGCATAAGGATTACAAAATTGATTCAAGATTTTAAGTCATTAAACAATCACAGGCTTGATAGATAAAAACATTTTGGTAGATTGAATAAATCATGCACTTGGTGAGTATGAAACACTTCTAGTAAATAAAACAAAGTACATCTAATTAAGATCTCTCTAAGTCCGTCACAGACTTCAAAGAAAATACAATTCTTTAAATTTGTAAATCAAATATAAAAACATTCGAAAAATTGAATACCCTTTAGAGACTTAAATAGGTTTTTAAGGTTCATCATGACTTTCCTCTTTAAAAAAAAATATATATATATATATACATATAATAGTAATAATAAATAATCTATTTATATAAATTCTTATCAAGGTCCTACATGGAAGTTAAATTGAGGATTTAGAAACCTACCTTAAATCCTCGTGTGCTTGATAAGTTAAAAAACTTTTCTCTTGGATGAGACAGAGTACGCCTAATTGGAACTCTTTTTCTTGACACTTTTTATTCATTTCAAAGTAAATTTCCAAGAAAGAAGAGAATACTTTAAGGACATGTTTTGATAACAAACTATTAGTAATATGATAATAAATCTAGAACATGTTTTCCTTATACCTAATAAGAACACAAAAGATGATATAAGGTGTCAACATATTAATTCAAACCTCTAAGGTAGATATTATCTGAGTGGCGCAGCAAAAACATAGTGTGGAACCATAACCAACCATACGTATGAAAGATTTCTCTCGGGACTGACAAAGAGAAATTGTTGATGGAATAAACATGAGACTCATGCCCTAAGACTGTACTCTTGGATGATCACACGAAAATCAAGGAAGCCAAAAGAGTATCATACCTAGTCTTAGAAGAATTATACTTGACATTTGGCTTCCTATAATATGGGTTGTTACAGGTTTGGAGTTTTAAATTATTCTTATTAAGTACTGAGTATATGTGGCTCACTTTTCTTTATTATTTTTAGAGTAGAGGAAACAAGACCAAGCCAAAGGACCATCGGGACTTGTAAATGAAGCTAAAAGAAGGAGAGATTTTATATATATATTATTTATGTGATGAAGTTTGATATTTATACAGAGGAAGTCCATGTGTTAAGGGCTGATAATAGCAATGACATTTGAATTCAAACCATTGTTATAACAATAATATAAAAGCTAGAAAGATAAGCTGCTGATGTGTGTGGATAAGCTGCTGATAGAGTCCCAATTGCTTTGGTCTCTCAACATCCCCTGTCAAACCAATGTCGACAGGGGTTGTAGTCGAAGTTAGCTTCGAAGGAAAAGGAACCGTTGTGCAGGTAAAGGTTTGGTAAATATATCGCCTACCTGATCGGAAGTAGAGGTAAAGGTTTGACAATCAAAAGACTTGTAGTAGCTTGTTTTTTAACAAAATGGTAGTGCACTTTGACATGCTTTGTGCGAGCATGAAAAATCGGAATTACAGAGACATAAATTGCTCTAAGATTGTCAAACCAAAACATAGGTGGACCTGGAACAGAAGTACCAAGTTCGAAAAACAAGCTGCGTAACCAAATCAATTCAGTTGTTCCATTTGCCATCACCTTGTACTCACCTTTGGTGGAGGATTTGGACACTGTTGGTTGTTTTTTTAATACCCAGGAGATTAAATTACAACCTATGTGTATTGTATAACCACTCGTTGAGCGACGATCATCGTGATCTCCCACCCAATCGTTATTAGTGAAGCAATGAAGTTGAATATTTGATTTTGTTGAGAAAATAAGACTGAGATTAATAGTGGATAACAATTATCTGAGTTACCATTTGAGTGCTTTCCAATGAAGTTTGGTGGGGGAATGCATGAATTAACAAAGTTTTTTCACTAAGAAAGAGATATCTGGTCTGGTCAGCGTAGCATGTTGAAGTGCACCTACAAGTTTTCAAAATAGAAAACCATCTAGTAAAGGCGAGCTATCATCTTTAAACAATGGTGGAGTAACAGCCATTGGTATAACACAACCCTTTAATTCCATCATTGCCATTTGATCAAGGATGTCATGAATGTATTTCTGTTGCGATAAGACTAATCTCGAGCTAGAACAATTCACTTGTATACCAAGAAAATAGGATAATTCACCCAAGTCCTTGACAGGAAACTCATGCTGGAGAGCTCGAATGACCCTTTTTATAACAACTTCACTTGAACCTGTGGTGATTATGTCATCGACGTAAAAAAAATGAAGATTTTTATAGCACCTTGATAAAATATAAAAAAGAAGTGTCAGCCTTGGAAGAATGAAAACCAAATGTCATTAAAAATTGATGAATCCTATCAGACCAAGCACGAGGCATTTGTTTAAGTCCGTAGAGAGAGCATTTTCATCTACAAACATGATCTGGATGATTGGCATCAATGAATTCCATAGGTTAATCCATGAATATGTCAACTGTGAAAAAACTATGAACAAAAGCATTAGTAACATCTAATTGGTGGAGTTGCCAATTTTTTGTGGTAGTATAAGATAAGAATGTCCTAATTATTGTAGGTTTAATCACAAAATTGAAAGTCTCTTGATAATCAACACTAGACCGGTGATGAGACCCTTTTCTCAATAAGTTGTGTCTTATAGTGTTCTATAGTACCATTAGCTTTCTTTTTAATGTGAAAGACCTATTTATTGCTGACAATATTTGCTCCTGGTGGCCTGGGAACTAAAACCCAAGTATCATTAGAAATAAGAGAATTGATCTCAGTGGTCATGGCTTGCTGCCACTTAGTGTAATATTTGGCTTGATTGTACGTAGTTGGTTCAACAGTGAGATAATTAGGCTTGGGAGAAGATAAGTTAGAAGAAGTGGATTTAGGAGAAGACGTTGTTGAATGGGTGATAAGGTGGGCATGTTGTTTAGCCATGATGGAAGGCTGGAGATTCATGGTATGAGTACGATCAAATATGGGAAGGATGGAGTTGGGTGAATTATCTGTTTGATTGTAGCGTGAAAAATCAACAAAAATATTAACATTAGGTATTTAAGATGCAAGGGAGCACTAAACAGTGGTGGGTTTGGGGTGGGACACGAATTTCGGTGGTGATGATAATGATTCAGTAGGACTCTGAGACAGAGAATTTTGAGATAATTCAAGGTTAGTGATATTAGGAGAATTAAGTGATAAAAAGGGGGGGGGGGGGGGGGGGGGCGAGTGGGTACCTGATTATTATGGGACGAAACAAGGAATGTACTGACCTTCAACCACAGAGTATTTGTAGGATGTGATTTAGAGTTGCAACTCTGAGCTTTATGATAAGGAAACTGACTGTCATTAAAAGTAACATGGCGGGCTACATAAATGCGACCCATCTCCAAATTTAAGCATAAATGGCCAAGATGTAAAGGTGAGAAGCCTAACTAGACACACAAATGCTCCTAAAAAAGAGTTTGTGTTTTTGATATGGTCGTAAACAAGGAAACACAAGACAACCAAAATAATGTAAATGCTAAATGTTGAACATTTTTGCAAATAGTTTTTGATATGGACTGATATTTTTAAGGACTAGAGTAGACAGTAAATTAATTATGAAAACAAATTATTGAAACGCATATGACTAATACTTAAAGGGTACTTTGTTGTGTACAAGTAACGTTAGGCCAAAATCAACTATGTTTAATTTTTTGTTCCAAAACTCTGTTTTACTCATGCGTGCAGGGCAAGCCACATGATGAAGAATTCCTTGTTGTTTAAAAAATGTGTTACGTTTTTGGAATTCTCCTCACAAATTTGATTTAAAAGCCTTAATTTTCTTGTCAAATTATTTTTCAACCATTGTCTGAAATTGAATAAAAGAGGAATAAACATTACTTTTATTTTTAAGGAAGAAAATCTAGGTGAACCTGGTGAAATCATTCACAAATAAAAAAAAATGAAAACCAACATTTGATAAAATAGGAGATGGACCTTAGACATCTGAAAAAATTAAATCCAAAGGTGCTTCACTATGATGAAGAACAAAAGGAAGACTTGATTTTGCCATTTTCTGAGATTAAATATTAGGCATGGTGCATAGTAGCGATGCTGTTAGCGTTAGCTGGAATGGTAGTTTGTTGAATTTGGTGACGTGTTGGAGGTATGATAATTTACTGGGTTTGAATTTCTTCGAGAGAAATTAGCAATAAACAGTTCTTGATAAATTTATGATGAGAATTTCGTGGGTAAGGAGGTGACTATGGAGTTTAGTAAATGAGATGGGTTCAGAACGTAAGTTGAGGGCAGTAATGATGCTATGATAGTCATTGCCGATATTGAGATAAATGATGGCGTTGAATTCGGTTGGGGTCAAACTGCAACCAGTTGATGCAAGTTCATTAGCTAAAGATTTTACCTTCTGAAGATATTGAGATACAGTGAGGTCGTTCTTCTTTAGCTCTTACAACTTTATGTTAAGTTGCAATTGTCAATTTTGGGAATGAGAGCCAAGGGAATTCGCTAGAGCATTCCATACTTCATAGGAAGATTTCAAATCGATTACATATGAACATACTTATTCTGATAGAGAAGATAAAAGCCAACATAACAACATATGGTCTCTTTGAAACCATGTATGATATCAAGATTCAAAATGTGCTCTTCAGGTTTGTGAGCCATCAACAAATTCGATTAAGTTTTGGTAATTTAAGAGTGGGAGAAATTGAGTTTTCCAGGAAAGGTAATTCTTGTTTGTGAGCTTAATTGAAAAAGTGTGATAAGATGATGTTGATAAATTTGCATTGATTATGGTTGAAGGTGTAGCCATGGCTCCGATACCAAGTAAATGTAGCTGAAGGAGAGATTTTATATATATTATTTAGGTGATGAAGTTTGGCATTTATACAAAGGAAATCTGTGTCAATGACTGATAATAGCAATAACATTTATATTCAAACTATTGTTATAACAACAATACAAAAGCTAGAAAGATAAGCTGTTGATGCGTGTGGATAAATTACTGATAGAGTCTCAATTGCTTTGGTTTCTCAACAATCAAGACTGTGAAAAATTAAAAAGGGAACATAAGATGAAAAGACGCTTGTGTATATAAATATGATTTTCCAGAATTTAAAATGTTATTTAAATCTTTAGATTTCAAAATATTTTAAAAAATTTTGAATACATTACTATATGTCATAATTGAGTTATTATAGAATTAGTTGAGAATACAACAATTACGATAGGAATATATGGATGTTAATACTTACTTATTATCATGAATGAATGAATGAAAAGTAACAACTATAATTACTTATGAAATTCCAAGTTGTTACAAGTAACCTCTTTTGACCTACTATGCCTAATCCTTGACCTGTACAAAGCTAACTCGAAATGATTGCTCTATAGTCCTAACAGAAAACCATTGATGTGGATTAGTCCCCTCAGTTTGAATAGTTTTGATCAATAAGAAAAAAGAAAAACATAATGTTAATCATATTATTTACATAAAGATTAAGAAGAAAGAGAACAAAAATACCTTTATTGTTATATTTGCTTATAGTCTAAACAAATCATCATCCTATTTGTCTTTATTAGAGCAACTGGATAGGATAATGAAAAGTTTGTGGAATTTGAAAAATGTTCAAGAGTAGCTTCATCCCAATATGAAATATGAAAGGGAGCTTAAATATGATTTTCTCAAAGCGATTGTTTTTTTGTTTTTCTGTCTCTTAAGTTATTGATGAAGAGTACTATAATTATGTACAAAAGTTTATGAGATATCTAGTCTTATATTACAAATATATTGTTGAGCTTCATATAAAGGAATTAAGTTACACACTGATAATAATTAAAGCTTCAAGTCCTAAGATTTTGTGATTTGAGTTCAAAGGGCTATTGCTATAGTTTTTATTGGACTTGAGACATTATAATTGCTATAAGAATGCGTGTCAACTTCATGACTTCAATGCAATATTACATATAATATATCTTTGGATTGTAATTTGTAATTGTGATGTCACTTTGATGAAGATATTAAGAATTTGGATGGTATTTACGTTTAAAATGCATATGACTGTGGAGATTATGATTATGATATTTATAGCTAAGAGTATGCATTTTCTACTTGAATTATAAAATTGGATAAAACTAGGTTGTTCGCATGGAACGTATCTAATTAAACTAAATATTATTTTATTTGATTCTCTATCACACATCAAGAAACTAAAAAATCAGTTAATTTCAGTTTGATTCAGATCCAAACGAAAAATATAAAAACTAAAAAATATAACATAATTTTAATTTTAACTTTATCTTTTATTAATTTAATAACTAGTAAATTAAAAAAAAATGGTCCAACTGGACTAGACCAAAACTACTAGTCCATTCTTGATTATAAGATCTCACCTTTGTTGATATTGGCTCAATCTCATTCCATTTATCCATCGAAATGATGGATAGTTTAGTTATAGCATTATGATAGAATATGGGGGATAAAATCCACCCAAATCACCTTTTAAGAGACCATAAATCATTAACGATTAATGGTTGACTTTTATTAAAAAAATTTAAAAATAGTGTCATGCTCGTTAGTGAAGGTCTTGATTCTCATTTCTATTTGTTTTTTAAAAAATAATAGAATGTTATTATGCATATGAATAAATGATGATAACATTGCTTTCGATATTAATTTGTGAATTAGAAGGTTAATTGAAGAATAACATGAGTCAATAGAAAAGTAGCAATTGATTGACGACTTCTCTCTAAAAAGAAAAAATAGTTATGTGGAATAGTTACATGAGGGCAGTAAAATTAGTTCAATGAAAATTTTAAGCAGAACGAGTAATTGATTATCATAAATATTTTTATATTTAGATTAAGTATTCTATAAAATAGGAAGATATAACTAAATTCAATTTAATGTAAATCAATTTAAAGAACACATGATAAAATAATGTCATCCACTTTATATATATTTAAAGTATCTCTATAGTATTTAAATAACAAGTATAGAAAAAAAAGTTCATACATTCTCCTCTAACTCTAGCACATCTCCATATTTTTTTATTGTAAGAACTTATAATTTTTTATTATATTCTTTTCCTTGACTCTTTTATTATTATCATATGACTAATATCTTATTTAGGAAGGCGTTAAAATTTTTGAAAATGTGTGTTTTTCTCATGAGTTACCTAATTCAGCAAAATAATAGTTAATTTTTCACATCTTTGAGGGTTTATTTAAAAAAAAAAAGAACTATTTACTTTGGGTTCAGCCTTCAGAATTTTTAACAAAAGAAAGTTTTTGAGAATACTTAGGTTTTTCTTTTTTTATAAAAACATTGTATTGTGAAGTTCATGGATTGCAATCATGTCTTAGTTAGAGAATTAGGAAATCAAGAAGTTAATGAACAACTAATAGATCAGTAAGTAATATCCTTGCCTTTTTAGCGGTTGTATGAACAATTTGATTATAACTTAGGAATTTTTTTTCTTTTTTTAAATTAAAAGAAAACTTAATTTTATTTCAAAAGAAATTAACTACTCCTTAAAATTTATTAAACTGTAGTTAAAAGTCTCATATTAACTTCACAATCTTAAGAAGATATTTAAAATCTGATAACAGTTCTAATATCAAAAAGATTAGTTATTATTAAAATAGAAGTAACACCAATATTTCTCAATAATCACCAAATTAATAAATGTTATCTTCATAATTAGTTATCTGAAGTCCATAAATCATAGCAATCTTATGGATTTCCTAATCAATAGATATGAACAGTCAATACTAATTTAATATAATCTGATTCTCTTCTCATGATATTCAATGCAGATTTTGTAATATAACTTGTTAGGATCTCCTATTAATGTTGGATTCTTTTCTTTATTGGCTATATATACGTACACATTTCTTCATTTCAATTACCATCATTCTTCTATCAACTCTTCTAATTTCCTTCTACTCCAATAACTTTTCACTCTGCTTTCACTAAATCCAATTCACAATCCTCTCATATGGCAAACGATCATCCCATGAGCGAACAAATCGCTGCCATGAGGCAATCCTTTTTTTTATGAGGTTTTTTTTTTCTTTTTTTTTTTGAATCTCCTCAATTTATGTAGGTTCTTTTATAAAATCTCCAAATAATATTGATCCTTTTTTTTTTCCTCAAAAAATTGATTTTGAAAATTTACCATTTCCGATTTAATTCTTACCGATATCGTGGAGAAAAAGATTTCTAACTTTCAAAAGGTAATTATCAACATTAAGTTGTTATCTACATCATGCATGCATAAATAGCTTTTCCTTTTTCTATTAATAAGTTGTCTATAATTACCGTATATATATATAAAATATCAAAAATATATGAGTGGCCCTAACAACACACAATTTTTATGAATCCATACATAATATAAATGCACAAATATTATGCAGCATATCACAAAGAGAGAACAGAGTCCAAGAAGTAGCACGAGGAATTGTTGTATTAGCCTTGACTTGTGCTCTCAGAAAAACATCATCAAAATGTAACTCCCTCAGTTTCTTAAGCTTTTAATTTAACAGTGGTTTCCTGTACGCATGGTTGTTTATTTATATGAATTTTCAATTTGCATTCAATTGCATTAAATTATTTTAAAGAAGAGATTCTATATTTCTTTGCCTATTAAGTTTTCCTGTGCTGACCCTTTGGTACGACGATCAATCTTTATTGTACATACATTTTAATATTATCTTACTCAGATATTTTTTTAATCAAGGATTTTTTCAAAGCATCCCATAATCCTTGATTAAAATAATACTGAGTAAGACAGTACCGGAATGTATGTACATTAATGAGCGATCACAATACCAAAGGGTTAGCATAAGAAAACTTAATATACACATAAATGTAGAACTTCTTTTTTAAAATAATAATAATAAAGGTGTTAATGAAATTGAATGCAAAGTGAAAATTCATACAAACATATAATTATGCGTACAGGAAATCATTGTTAAATGAAAAGCTTAAGAAACTGAGGGAGTTACAATTTGATGATGTTTTTTTACGAGCACAAGTCAAGGCTAATATAGCAAGTTCTTCTTGTTACTTCTTGAACTCTGTTCTCTCTTTGTGATATGCTGGATAATATCTGTGTATTTATATTATACAAGAATTCATAGAAATTGTGTGTTGTCCGGTCCACTCATATATACACTCACAACTTAATTTAACCAAAGCTATGATAACATAATTCAATGCAGCGGGTCAATGTAGTGCCTACAAACATTCCTTTGGTGTCTCTTGTGACGAGAATATAATCATTAAACAACCATAAATGACAAGCTTTTTAAGACATTTAAAATAAATAATACAACCGAAGAAAAGATTAACGTAATATTCAAGTGGCAAACATATACATATATGTATATATATAATATTAAATAATAGATCCTGGCAAAGATAAACATATATTTAAATAATAAAAAAATTAAAAAAAAAATGAAGAAAGAAAAGAACCCAGAGCGTGTACTCTAGAAGCAGAAAAAGAAGACATGTGGCATGTATATATATAGGAGTGTATATATAATTAAATAAAGAAAAATAAAAGAAAGAAAAGAGAAATAAAGAAAGAAAAGAAAAAGAAGGACGCATAAAGTAGGAGAATAGGACCCATGCGGCACATATATATATATATATGTATATGTATATATACGTTATTAAATAACATAAAAAGAAAGAAAGAAAAGAAAAGGAAAGAGAGGAGAGAACGGAGGAGAGAAAGACACGACTCGGGTGACGTCAACGACTGAGAGAAAAGGGTCACGCAATGTTGTGCAATGCCGCAGCCAAAAGAGAAAGAAATAGGAGGAGGGTTGTGCGGGTTATGCGATGCAATGACGCACGACTGGAAGAAGAAGGAGAATAAGAGAGAGAAGAGTCATGGTCGGGTAGAGAGAGAAAAAGAGAGAGAGAGAAGAAGAAGAACAAGAAGAAGAAGAAGAAGAAAGGAAGAAAGTAGAAGAAGAAGAAAGGAAGAAAGTAGAAGAAGAAGAAGAGGAAGAAGAAAGAGAAGAGAGCGCGACGGACTTGCCAGAAAAGAAGTTCGTGCGTGTGAGAAATGAAGGATTTACGTGCGACTAGAGTGGAAGCGTGCGGTGGCCATGGCTCGCAGCGGAGGAGAGAGAAAGCAGACGGGGGAAGACAAAAGAGAAAAGACAAGAAGAAAAGAAAAAGAGAAGAAAGGAAAAAGAAAAAATCGAAAAAAAAGAAAGAAGAAAGAAAAGAAAGAAAAGGAAGAAGAAAAAAGAAAAGAAAAAAAAAAGAAAGAACAAAGAAAAAGAAAAAAAAGAAAAAAAGAAAAAAAGAAAAAAAAAAGAAAAAAAGGAGGGAAGAAAAAAAGGAGAAGCATTGCGACGAGATCTGCTGTTGATACTTCACAAGCGTCGACACGCATTGATCACGGCATCGGTGCATGGCATTTTTGGTGATACAAGTGTGCTACACGTGGTGATGCTGGCGACTGGGATCGTTTGTCCCAAGGTAAAATATGCTTCTCATTTCGTGTTATATAAATTTTGAAATTATTCATAATTTAGTATGTGTATTTTTGTTGCAAACGAAAAAAATTATTTAAATGGTATTCAAATTTTTTTAGATGACTATACACCGAGCCAGAAAGGATTCCCATAGCTTTCTCGATTACACCATAGGTAAGAATTAGGTTACTTCTGTTCAAAGAACTAATATTGTGTGTATAAATTATAAATGATTTGTATAATTATTTATACATATAATTGTGCATGCGTATTTTGTATAAGTAAAGGTACTTGGTATATGTGTATGCATTGGATATGAATTGATAAGAAAAGAACTTAGAAGAACAAATATGTAAATAATTATGTATATGGTATGTTGTGTGTAATTGAATGTGTGTTTAAATAAGGATGTGTGTGTATGTATAAGATATTGCGTGTGCGAATATAAATATATATTCTGTGTAAGACAATTAGTGAAGGTACATGTTTGTATTATAATATATGTGTGTGTATTAATATGTGTATACACATGTTATGTATGTGAATGTGTAATCTACGTGTATGTAACAATATATGTATTTATGTATAATTATATGTAAAAATTAAGATAATTGAATTCGTGTTAGATTATTTGCAAGAATTAGGAATCTTAAGTTAATATAGATTTTAGATGTTTAAATAAGAAATTGAATAAGTTGGAAAGATCTAAAAAATAAATACCAAAGAAATAGGGAGGTGTGGCTTAGTTAGAAAAATAGATTGAATAAGCCCTAGTAAAGTAAATATATGAAATAGTTATAAAAATAAAGAAGTTAGGTAAATTTGGAAATAAGTTATGTAGCAAGTAGATAAAAGAATAAGAGAAACTTTTGATGATAGAATAAAGAAACTGTGAATAATTAATAAGACATTTAATTCGTTAGTCATGAATTGAGGAGGGGAAGGTGTGTGTGTGGTTGAAGTTCAGCGGGTACGGTGAACCTGTACATGAATAGCTTTGTGAAATCTAGTCTAGATGTGGATAGGTATTTGTTAGCATGTGGGTCACCTAGCAAATGTATTTGTTGTAGCCAATGTGAGATTTGTATGTGCGCTATGTGATGAGGGGATCATTTTCATCTCTCCTCAATAACGATATAACCGAGAACGCACGATAGTAACCTAAATAAACTTTAAAGGACTAACTGATGTGAAATTATGATTCTGAGTGGAGTGATATGTGTGGGTGAGAAATCCGAATTGAATCCGAGTAGAGAGATTTATATGTGCGAACAAGTCCATTTTGTTCGAGAAAGATGTGAATCCATGTTTATGTGTGTGCAAACTATAAATGTAAGGCATATGTAAAAGTAATAAGCAAAAGAATTGTGATATTCTCAATGCAAATTAAGGTATAAGGGTGCCAAATATAGAAGCAGATTACGAGTGCATGATAAAAATTGTATGTAGCAGAACAAATTATTACAAATCCTTTATCATCAGTTCCAATTACACATGTACATAATTGAGGCCATAAGTGGTAACAAAATACAAAATATCAAAACTACAAAAGGGTCACTTCTTTTACTATGTGGTTGGACTCATCAGAGTACGGGACAAGTCATGCATTCAAGATTTGTGGATCCATAAGATCCTCATAAACTTCAAGAGGTAGGTCAGCGATTGGTTTCTCACTATCTTTCTCATCTGGGGGGGAGGCATGGAAAAGGTGAGTTTCATATACTCAGTAAGAAAAATAATATTTAAATAATATCGTAGGATTATAAAAGTGAGTAATTATGTCATTAATACTTACCATCATGGCACGTTAGGGTCCTTTATTACTTTATGAAAATAAATTTATTTATTAAAGAAGACATCAGATCCACCATATCATAGTCACAACAATCAAATCAAATATCATACTTAACAATAGAGAAAATCAAATAAATTATGAAATGCTCATATTTTCATATCATGATTCGCGAAGTCGTTCCAACTTCCATCTCTGAGGGTAGATAGGGATTTCTGGCTATCCATGTGGAATGAATAGATAAGATATATAACGGTAATTTGCTTAGGCACATTTTTAACTTGCCAAACCATAGTACGATCTATGACCATGGCCGTACCAACCATAGTGGCCCTATCAGATATTCTATAGTCACAATAGTACTTAGACAAAGGTGACCCCTAACAGATATTCGTATCACTGCTCTCATCAGAGGATATGCCGTCATCCACAGGGAGCGGTCCTCTCGCATCTTTCCAAACTAAATGGGAGAGGAAAAAACAAAAACTCCTCAGAGATAAAAAGTATAACAAGACACTTGATTCATTATGTATGTCAATACATATACAAGAGTTAGATCAGAAGAGAGAATTGAGAATATTAAGTGTGAATTCAGAAAATGAAAGAGTGATTTGAAATGAGAATAAGAGTTAGATCAGAAAAATGAGGATTAGAATATGTTGTGTGATGATTTGTTTTGTTGTATATTTTGATTGTGATGCTATGTTTGATATTTTCTTGAATATAAGTATTATTACATTTTATATATTGTGTGAATGCATGTATGTAAATCTCTATTATAGAATTTTTTTTTTTGTTGAGCTCGTGAAGTTCACCCCAATTCACCCCCATCCAAGTCAGAGGACATAAAAAATAAATTTGAGATTAAAAGAAGATGGTGAAGAAAACTTTGTTAGTTTCTATTTTAGATTTATAAATTAAGTTAAATGTCTTAATTATTTGTAAATAAATAATTATTCTGTCACAAACGATGTGTATTAAAGTATAGTTCTGCTGCATATTTAATATTTATTGGTTCCAATAGTTAGAAATATTGTGTAAAGATTCATATCCACCGACATTGAAGTTCAGGTTGTTACAATTAACCTCAAATTCTTTCTAAAACAAAAATAGAAAACCTTTTAGCAAATCTCTCACTTTTCAGGTGCGGGGTCTTAGGTCTCCTGATATACAAATGATAATTAATGAATAAAGTTAGCTACACTACTCTAGTAAAGATAAGAAAACCAATCAATGTAATAACTTATCAAGCGTTGTAGAAAATAATAAAACACATATGGAATATAAACTTTAAAATTCATTTTATACTCAAAAAACTTCTTATGTCTTTCTCATTCATAATGTCACCCAATCATACCATGTCCATGTTTGAATAACTACACTTTTACACAGAAACCACTATATTTTAATTCAAAGAAAAACACATATAGAATGCAAATTAGCTCAACAGATTTCATATTCAATTGAGATTTATAGTTTTTATTTGCTTTCTTGAATTTCATCATGCGATGCCGTTTTGACCGGTATAATTGAGATTCTACTAGGATCCCCTCTATATATGGACAGTCAGCAACAATCGGTCATTCTCATACCCCAACCCATATGAGTGTTATAATCATCAATAGCCTTTATAGTCCAACTAGTATGAGTGTCACAACAATCGGCTCTTCCAATACCCCAACCTATATGGGCACCCCAATTAACAACTATCCTCATACCCCAACCCAAATAAGTTCTGATAACTGCTTTTTAACCACGTCTGCTTGAGGCCGTATCCATAGTAGAGTTCACCATGTAAATATTACGTATCCAACCTCCCTTGATGATGCCTATTAAACAGATTTTTCTTATCTTTTAAAGGACTTCTCCGACTTTACCCTTGACTCTTTATTCCTTTACTTCATAGCCTAATTTACTTTTTTTTTCTCTTTTTGGTTTTATGTTTATTTTACAAATTTTAATTTAATTAATTTACAAAATTTAATATTTTTTAATTAATTTTTAAGTTAATTAATTTTCTAACTTTCTTTATAATTTTGTTTTATTATTTTATAAATATTAATATTCTCTAATTACTTTTAAATTAATTTTTCTTACTAATTAAGAATTTCAATATATATATATATTTTTAAAATCCATTCCTAATTTATTTTAATTTTTTAAATAAAGTTCTAATCTCCAAATAATTTTATTTTTAGATTTAATTTATTTTACAAAATTGTCTAATTTTCTCTTGAATTTTGTAAATAAAGTGTGGAGTTTGATTTTTGGGCTATTATATAAATCGTATTTGGGAGAACATAAGGCAGACAATAAAGATTTTTTATAAGGGAGATATGAATAAATGTGCAGTCCAGAATTAGTAAGGAATGATTATAAACTCTATCTCATGATTAATATGATTATAACTATGATTATAATTATGTCTTATGGAAGCATAACTATGACTAAGTCTATGTCGATAGTAGAAATTATTATTTTCTTCTGTGATTGTGACTGAATGATATTATATAAAAAATTTACGAATTTATGCATATGTGTGTTGGTTGTGTTTAGTGAATGATAAAAATTTATTACAATATAAATTTGTATATGAGAAAAGGTACTTTATATGTGATTATGTACAATTAATACGATTATACGATTGAATTAAAGAGAATGAAAATTGATCAAAATTGCATATGTAAAGTTGAGTAGTGAAATTATGGATGTTTTATGAAAGAATTACGGTAAATGTGAAGTGAGAACAATATGTTAGAGATTGATATATGGTAGTATGAGTATTGGACGTCAGATTTACATGTAGAGTTATTGAGTTAGAGTAAAAATAAAAGAATCTAATCAATATATTATCTCTAGTGTTTGGATTATAGTTTTAAATTATTCTTATTGAATACTAAGTATCTATGGCTCACTCTTCTTTATTATTTCTAGAGTAAAGGAAGCAAGACCAAGCCAAAGGACCATCGGGACTGTGAAAAATTATGAAAAGGGAACATAAGGTAAAAAGATACTTGTTTATATAAATATGATTTTTTAGACTTTAAAGCATTAATTAACTCTTTAGATGTCAAAATAGTTTCGAAATTTTTGAATAAATTACAGTATGTCATAGTTGAGTTCTTATATAATTAGTTGAGAATGTGACAATTACGGTAAGAATATATGGATGTTAGTACTTACTATGATAAATGAATGAAAAGTAACAACTTATAATTTCTTATGAAATTCTGGGTTGTTAAAAGTAGCCTCTTTCAATGTACTATGCCTATATATATCCCTGACCTCTACAAAGCTGACTTAAAATAATTGCTCTATAGTCCTAACAGTAAACTATTGATGTGGATTAGTCCCTTTAATTTGAATAGTTTTGATTGAGAAGAAAAAAAAAACATAATTTTAATCATATTATTTACATCAAGATTAAGAAGAAAGAGAAAAAAAAAATATTGCTGATGAACATAACCTTTATTGTTATTTTTGCTTATAGTCTAAATAAACCATCTTCCTATTTGTCTTTATTAGAGAAACTGGATAGAATAACAAAAAGTTTGTGGAATTTGAAAAATATTCAAAAATAGCTTGATCCCAATATGAAATATGAAAGGGAGCTTAGATTTGATTTTCTCAAAGCGATTGTTTTCTTGTTTTTCTGCCTCTCAAGTTATTGATGAAAAGTACTATAATTATGTGCCAAAATTTTTGAGATATCCAGTGTTATATTACACATATATTGTTGAGCTTAACATAAAGGAATTAAGTTAGGCACTAATGATAATTAAAGCTTCAAGTTTTAAGATTTTGTGGTTTGAGTGCAAAGGGCTATTGTTGTAGTTGTTATTGGATTTGTGACATTATAATTGCTATTAAAAAATGTGTAAGCTTTATGACTTCATTGCAATATTACATAAAATATATCTTTGCATTGTAATTTGTAATTATGATATGTAGCTTTCATGAAAATATTAAGAATTTAGATAGTGTTTACATTTAAAATGCATATGACTGTGGAGATTGTGATTGTGATATTTAGGTTTAGAAGCCATTAGACTAGTAATTCTTAGGTTTGGAGCACTACATTTTTTTGTTTGTATATGAAATAATTTATAATTTTTGTTTATGCATTAAACATAAATGACTATATATTTAAAAAATGTGAAAAAGCAAATGTCTATAGTTGAGAGTGTGCATTTTATATTTGAATCAAAAAATTGGTTAGAACTAGGTTGTTCGGCACGGAACATATCTAATTAAATCAAATATTATTTGATTTGATCCTCTATCACACATCAAGAAACTAAAAAATTAGTTAATTTCAATTTGATTCAGACCTAAACAAAAATATAAAAAAAAAATATAGCATATTTTTAATTTTAACTTTATCTTTTATTACTATAGTAACTAGTAAATTAAAAAAAAAAAAAGGTCCAATTGGACTAGACCAAAAAAATACTAGTCCATTCTTGATTATAAGATCTCACCTTAATTGATTGTTGACTCAATCTTGTTCGATGTATCTATCAAAATTATGGATAGATTAGTTACAACATTATGATAGAAGCTGGGGCATAAAATCCATGCAAATACGTTTGAGCTGCTTTTGCAACTTTTGAGAGCCAATAAATCATTAACAATTAGTGGCTGACTTTTATTAAAAACAAAATGAAAAAATGGTGAAATACTCGTTGGTGAAGGTCTTGATTCTCATTTCTATTTGTTTTTTTCAAAAAATAATAGAATGTTATCATGCATATGAATAAATGATGATAACATTGCTTTCGATATTAATTTGTGAATTAGAAGGTTGATTGAAGAATAATGTATGAGTTAATAGAATAGCAACAACTAATTAAAGACTTTTCTCTAAAAAAGAAAAAAATAGTTATGTAGAATAGTTATATAGAGGCGGTAAAGTAGGTTCAATGAAAATTTTAAGCAGAACGTGTAATTGATTATCATAAATATTTTTACATTTAAATTAAGTATTCTGTATTTACATACTCAATAGGAAGATATAACTAAATTTAATTTAATATAAATCAATTTAAAGAACACATGATAAAATAATGTCATCTACTTTATATATATTTAAAGTATCTCTATGATATTTAAATAACAAGTATAGAAAGAAAAGTTCATACATTCTCCTCTAACTCCTGCATATCTCCATTTTTTTTATTGTAAGAACTTATAATTTTTTATTTTTAATATTTTTTTCTTGATTCTTTTATTATTATGAGGTGATTAATATCTTATATAGGAAGGCGTTAAAAATTTCGAAAAAGTGTGTTTTCCTCATGAGTTACCTAATTCACCAAAATAGTAGTAAATTTTTCACGTCTTTGAATATTTATTTTTTACAAAAAAAACTAGTTACTTTTGATTCAACCTTTAGAATTTCTAACAAAAGAAAGCTTTTGGAAATAAGTAGGTTTTTCTTTTTTTTATAGAAACATGTAATGTGAAGTTCATGGATTGCAATCATGTCTTAGTAAGAGAATTAGAAAATCAAGAAGTTAAAGAACAATTAACAGATTAGTAAGTAACATCCTTGCCTCTTTAGCGGTTGTATGAGCAATTTGATTATAACTCTTAGGATTTTTTTTTCTTTTTTTAAATCAAAAGAAAACTTAATTTTATTTTAAAAAAAATTAACTTCTCCTTAAATTTATCAAACTATAGTTGAAACTCTAATATTAATTTTACAGTATTGAAAAGATATTTAAAATTCAATAACAGTTCTAATATCAAAAAATTAGTTATTATTAAAATAGAAATAACACCAATATTTCTCGGCCAACCACTTGTTCATGTTGATTTTAATAATCATCAAATTAATAAATGTTATTAACATAATTAGTTATCTCAAGTCTATAAAACATAACAATCTTATGAATTTCCTAATCAATAAAAATGAACAGTAAATACTAATTTAATGTAATCTGATTCTCTTCTCATGATACTCAATGCAGATTTTGTACTTGTTAAGATCTCTTATTAATGTTGAATTCTTTTCTTTATTGTCGTACACATTTTTTCATTTCAATTACCATCATTCTTCTATCAACTCTTCTAATTTCCTTCGACTCCAATAACTTTTCGCTCTGCTTTCACTAATTCCGATTCGCAATCCTCTCATGGCAAATGATCATCCCATGAGCAAACAAATCGCTGCCATGAGGCAATCTTTTTTTTTTAAGAGGTTTTTTATTTTTATTTTTATTTTTGAATCTCCTCAATTTATGTAGGTTCAATTATAAAATTTTTAAATAATGTCGATCTTTTTTTTTTTCTTCAAAAAATTGATATTGATAATTTACCATCTCTAATTTAATTCTTACTGATATCGTGGAGAAAAAGACTTCTAGCTTTCGAAAGGCAATTATCAACATTGAGTTGTTATCTACACCATGCATGCATAAATAACTTTTTCTTTTTCCATTTATAGGTTGTGTATAATCACCATGTATACTCTAAATATAAAAAATATATGAGTGAACGTGACAGCACACAATTTCTATGAATCCATGTGTAATATAAATGCATAAATATTATACAGTATATCACAAAGAGAGAACATAATCCAAAAAGTAGCACAAGGAACTGTTGTATTAGCCTTGACTTGTGCTATCAAAAAAATATCATCAAAATGTAACTCCCTTGGTTTCTTATGCTTTTAATTTAACAATGTTTCATATATGCATGGTTGTATGTTCATGTGAACTTTCAACTTGCATTCGATTTTATTAACATCTTTATTATTTTTATTTTAAAGAAGAGGTTCTACATAAATGTGCAGATTAAATTTTTTTGTGTTAATCTTTTGGAATGACAATCAATTTTTACTATACATACATCTCAATACCATCTTACTCAGGTATTTTTTTAATCAAAGATTTACTCAAAGCATCTATATATCCTTGATTAAAAAAATACTTGAGTAAGATGGTATTTGAATGTATATACAGTGAAGAGCGATTTCCATACTAAAAGATTAACACAAGAAAATTTAATCTGCAACTTATTTTTTAAAATAGTAATAATAAAAATGTAAATAAAATCGAATACAAAGTGAAAATTCGTACAAACATACAACCATGCTTACAGGAAACCATTATTAAATGAAAAGGTTAAGAAACTAAGTCAGTCACAATTTGGTGGTTTTTCTAAGAGCACAAATCAAGGCTAATACAGTGAGTTCCTCATGCTACTTCTTGGAATTTGTTATCTCTTTGTGATATGTTGCATAATATCTGTGCGTTTATATTATACATGAATTCATAGAAATTGTGGGCTGTCAGGTACACTCATATATACAGTAGCAACTTAATTTAATCGAATCTATGATAACATAATTCAATGCAACGGGTCAATGTAGTGCCTACGAACATTCCTTGCGTGTGTCTCTCGTGACGAGAATATAATCATGAGGCAACAGTAAATGACAAGGTTTCTAAGACATTTAAAATAAATAATACAATCGAAGAAAAGAGTAATGTAATATTCACGTGGCAAACATATATATATATATGTATATATATAATATTAAATAATAGATCTTGACAAACATATATACATGTATATATATATTTAAATAATAAAAAAATAAAAGAAAAAAAGGAAGAAAGAAAAGAAGAACCCAGAGTGTGTACTCTGGAAGCAAAAAAAGAAGACATGTGGCATGCATATATATATATATATGTATATATAATTAAATAAAGAAAAATAAAAGAAAGAAAGGAGAAAGAAAGAGAGAAAGAAAAGGACGCAGACTGCAGGAGAATGGGACCCAAATAGCAAATATATATATGTATATGTATATATGTAATTAAATAACATAAAAAGAAAGAAAGAAAAGAAAACAAAATAGAGAAGAGAGCGAGGAGAGAGAGACACGAGTGTGAGAGGAGAGAGAGGGCTGAGTGACATCGACGGTTGAGAGAGAAGGGTCACGCTATGCGACGCCTCAACTTAGAGAGAAGGAAAGAGGAGGAAGGTCGCATGGGTTGTGCAACACGGTGACATGCGACTGGAAGAAAAAGGAGAAGAAGAGAGAAAAGAGTCATGGTCAGGTAGAGAGAGAGAGAGAGAGAGGAAAGAAGAAGAAGGGGAAGAAGATAGAGAAGATAATGCCATGGACTTACCAAAAAAGAAGTTTGTGCGCGTGGCTGAAGAAAGATTTACATGCAGCCAGAGAAGAAGCGTGGGGTGGCCATGGCTCACGGCGGAGGAGAGAGAAAGCAGTTGCGGGGAAGAAAATAGGGAAAAGATAAGAAGAAAAGAAAAAAAATAGAAAAGAAAGAAGAGAAAAAAAAAAAGAAAGAAAAAAAAAAGAAAAAAAGGATGAAGAAGAAAGAAAAGAGAAAAAGAGAGAGAAAATAAAAGAAAAAAAAAGAAAGAAAAGAAAGAAAAAAAAAGGAAAGAAAAAAAAAACGTGGCGACCAAATTGCTGCTAGTACGTCACACGCGGCGATGCGCATTGGTCCCGGCATCGGCCTGTGGCATTTCTAGTGACACGTGTGTGATAATGCATAGTGATGTTAGCAACTGAGATTGCTTGTCCTTTCTAGTTTTTGAAATTATTAGTAATTTAATATGTATATTTTTTTATTGAAAACGAAAAAAATTATTTAAATGGTATCCAAATTTTCGAAAGGACTGTAGACCGAGTAAAAAAGAATTTTCAAAATTTTTTCAATTACATCCTAGGTAAGCAATGAGTTAATTCTGTATGGAGAACTAATATTGTGTATAAATTATAAATAATTTGTGTAATTATTTATATGTATAATTGTGTGTGGGTATTTTGTATAAGTAAATATACATGGTGTATGTGTAATGACTCCAAAAATATCCAAAGAAAATAAAAGATAATTAAAATACGGAAGTATAATAAATGTTCAAGGTTTACATTCTTTACACAAATAACTGAAAGTATTAAACAATGTTACGAAATTCACCCTTTTGGAAGAAACACAAGAAATAAAGAAATAAACGGAAAATAAAGAAATAAACGGAAAATAAAGAAATATAGCATCTACTCGCAATCCTCTTGCGGATCGGGTTCTAGAACCTGATCTTCTTGATCTGAAATGGTTAAATAAGAGATGAACTACACTAGTTCAGTAAATATATCGCACTATATCACCGACACAGAAGTAAATGTGGGTATAAAATAAAAAAAAAAATACTAATAGAGCACTAAATTTAGCAAACTTATTTATTAATCATAAAAATCATTTACCGTTCACTTACCGTAATGAGATTTATAAAAACAATCTATACAGATGATAATATTATACATATAATGATTTTATGTATAATCAACAATCATAACACATATTATAAATCTATATCCATCATCAATAAATCAAACAATAACTGTCACTCTTTTTACTAGCCTGCTGGTATCCATGAAGGTTCATAAGGATGTCCCCGCTACACGTAAACCCTTCCATTTAACATTCTCAATTACAGGCCATCCCCATATCTCGTCCGGTATGAGTGCCAATTACTAAACCTCAATACCTCGTTCGGTATGAGGGTAAAGCGGGTCGTTCCCATACCCCGTCCAGTATGAGCATCAAATTATCAAGTCTCTATACCTCGTCCGGTATGAGACAACGTTCACGGTAGGGTTCCCTATGTCTCCGGTCCATTCACCATCTCCAGGATATCCAGTAAGGCTACCGTTTAATCTATTCATTTCATCACACAATTTTTACCGTTTAACCTTCATTTTTTCTGAGCAGTAAACACATAGAATAAACCATACATGCATTCAAAGCCATAAAATCAATTAGTAAAGTACTAACATGCATTTAAACTGTAAAACAATCAACAAAGCAACAATAGAGAATTTTCGATTCTGGTTCCATTAGCAATCTGTAATTATGCACATTTTCTAAATTTACACAAATATTGTATTTTATTTATTTAGACTTCAGTTCTATAATAGGGAATAGGGTGAGGGATCTATACTCGATTTGATGTCCGAAAAACTAAGCTGTTCGACTGCGCCTACGAGCGATTATCAAGTTTCCTGAATTTTTATTTGGGAATTCAAACGCGCTAATAATACCTACAAATATTCTAAATAAACCCAAAATCAATCCCAGGGCCCACTTAGTCAATTTCAAAAATCCGACACGGTAGCTCCGCAGTGCTCCGGCGGCAGTCCGCCTTGGGTTTACTTTTTTTGGTCGTTTTCGGCTGAATTCCGCTGATTTGCATCAATCCCTATGAGAAAACACACTTAGGGGCCTTGGTTGGCAAAAATAAATACAGAAAATCGAAACTTATCGGCGGCAGGGCACTACGGTGCGACGGCTCCTCCGGCTCACGTTGTGGTTAGGTGTTTTGCTTCAGTCAACCTGTAGAGAAAAGAACAGTGATCACAACGGTGGAAGAATTACGTCGAACGGGAATCGGGAAGGGCCTCATCGGAGGCATTTTGTGAAATTTCCTGCGGCAGCGACACCGGGCTTCGTCGGTGTTTTTCGGCCAATTGGCCTGTATTTTCACTCTAATTTGGCCATGGGTGAGCTTAAAATTGAATTTCGTGCAAAAATGTAAGTTTTTACCTTTTTAGGCGATCGGAAAGGGTTCTAGCGCGGCGGCGGGTGGCGGCGGTCGGCTCCCCGGTAGCTGGGTCTTCTTCTCCAGCGAGGGGTTTTGGCAGCTAGGGTTAGGGTTTGGTGCGAATGGGAGTTATTTATATTCATCTACTTTTGATTTGGACCGTCCATCGCGTTTGATCTGGATTGTCCGATCGCGATTAAATAGGGAGTGAATCTTGACAATTCATCGCGATCTAATATGGACCGTCCATTGCGATTCACTCTAGGCCGTCCGATTGCATTTAAATCTGGCCATTCGATTGCATTTGGGAGGGAGCGCATCCAGGCTGTCCGTGCGCGTGGGAATGGACCTCAACCGTTCGATCGCGCACACACAGATTGCCCACATGGCCTCCCCCACGTGGCCTCCTGCGTCAGTGCCTCTACCACTTGGCGCATCCTGGTTGGTCAGGGTTGCTGACTCGGCGTCTGACGTGGCGAAACTTCTCAAAATTATGTTTTGGCCCATGTTTTTCGATTTTTCTTTTAAAAATACCCCCATAACCCAAATTTTAACATCTTTTCCCTAAAATTATTTTCAATTAAATCCTCCTTATATTTTATTTCATTTGTTTATTCTAAATTAAATAAAAAAATATAATAATAAAAAATAAATTAATAAAAATTTATATTTATTAATTTTTAATCATCAAAAAGAAAATTGTGTGTTACAACTCTCTCCCTTTAAAAGAAATTTGGTCCCTCAAATTTGTCTCTCACTCTCAATCGAACAGCTGGGAGTATTAGACTTTAAAGTCTGATTCTAGCTCTCATGTAGGCTCCCTCGGTGTGTGGTTATGTCATAAAACCTTTACAAAGAGAATTTTCTGGTTGCGGAATAATCTACTCTTGCGATCCACAATGCCGACCGGTACTTCCTCGTAGGATAGATCCTCTTGGAGTGGAAGAGGCTTGTGGGCCAAGATATGAGAGGGGTTCAGGTTGTACTTGCGTAGCATGGACACATGAAACATATTGTGGACCTTGGAAAGTTCTGGAGGCAGTGCTAGTCTGTAGGCGGCGGTACTAATTCTGTCTAAGACTTCAAATGGTCCAATAAATTGGGAGTCCAATTTTTCCATCTTGCCGAACCTACTGATTCCCTTGAAATGAGTGACATTAAGGAACACCTTATCGCCTTTCTCAAATTTCAAATCTCTCCTCTGGGTATCTGCATAACTCTTCTGCCTACTCTGAGCCGTCTGAATGTTCTTCCTGATCTTAACTATTTTAAATGTAGTCTCCTCTACCAAATCTGGGTCAAACAGTTTTCTATCGCCTACTTCTTCCCAATAAATCGGTGATCTATATGGGTGCCCACATAACGCCTCATACGGAGGCATACCAATACTTGCTTGGTAGTTGTTGTTGTAGGTGAACTCTATCAGGGGTAGATGATCATCCCAATGGCCCTCGGAGTCAAAGACACAAGCTCGGAACATATTCTTAAATATACGAATTGTCCTTTCTGACTGTCCATCGGTCTGAGGGTGGAATGCAGTACTAAAGGATAGCTTCGTTCCCATGGCTTGCTGAAAGCTATTCCAAAATCGAGAAGTGAACTTTGGGTCCCTATCAGACACTACTGTCACTGATACTTCATGTAATCGGACTATTTTCTGGATATACATTCCTATTAACTTGTCCAAGAGATCGGTCATCCTAATGGCCAAGAAATAGGAAGACTTGGTAAGGCAGTCAATAATTACCCAGATGGCATTATGTCCTGAGCGGTAGTACCTTAGGTAATCCTGTTACGAAGTCCATGGTGATATGTTTCCACTTTTATTCCGGGATCGGTAGTGGCTGAAATAGCCCGTCTGGGCGTTGATGCTTTGCCTTGACCTGCTGACATACCAAACATTTAGAAACAAAGTCAGTTATATCTATTTTCATCCCGTTCCACCAAAATCGGGATCGCATACTTTGGTACATTTTAGTACTTTCGGGATGCATGACAAACTTTGAGTTATGAGCCTCTGTCATGATGTCCCTCTTTAACTCACTGTCACCTAGAACACACACCATTTCTTAGAATCTGAGCAACCCATTGGCTAACATTCAAAATTCTAAGATAACTCACTATTTTGTATCTCTCTTAAGGGCTACTAAGGTAGAATCCGCGGACTGAGCTTCCCTTATTCTCTTGATTAACTTAGGCTGAATAGTCAAGTGACTCAAACATGTGACTCTCCTCAAGTCCTGAGCTCCAGCACAAATAAATGCTGTCTGATCTCTAGGTGGAGTCCCCACTCGAACCTCTTAGCCTTCCTGCCTTCATCCAACAACGTTTCAGGGGAGTATCGGCCCAACTCTAGGAACTTGCGAGCATATTCTGACACAATCATGTTCTCCTGAACCAACTGGACAAACTCCGTCTCCTTCAGATGTCGGAGATGCTCTGGAAGGTACTCTGCATGAAAGGCTGCTAGGAACTGTTCCCAAGTAACTGGAACAGGCAGGGTGGTCTGTTTGAGTTCCCACCAGCGGTCCGTTTCTCCCACTAGCATGTAGGTAGCAATAGTGACTTTCTATTTGGGAGTCACTCCCAGGGTTTTGAATGCCTTCTCTGTCTCTGCTAACCAATACTCAGCATCTTCAAAAGAGGATCCCCCCGTAAAAGTAGATGAGTTTAGTATCTTGTACATCTCTTTGTAGCCTGGGTCAATCACGGGAGGAATTGGGTCCCGTGGAAGAGGGACTGGACCATGCTGAGGATAGATTGGGGGGCCATGCAGTGGTATTTGCTAATATAGTGGAGGCCCCGGATTGTACTGTGGCGGTGTTGGGTGGTACTGTGGCTGGGGCACCAGATCATACTGTGGTGGTACTAGGTGATACTGTAGAGGAGTAGGGTCATACGGGGTGGCTTGGGATCCTCTTGCTGTAGGGGTGGCTCAACTTGTGACAGCGGGGGAGTGTCAGGTAGCTCTCTCCTCTCCTCTCGGCCCTACTGGGCAGCAATGAGTCTCTCCAGCATCTCAAATATTTGGTCAACATCATCCCTAAGCAAACCATCCTGGGCTGCTCAGTTTAATGGGGGTCTTCCTTTCCTAATCTCTCTATACCTGCATTTCACAAAGAAGAGTTGCGTGGTAATTCATTATTTTGGTGTTTCCCTAAGAATTATTGTGTAAGGAATGAGTTCGAGGAATGCGGCTCTGATACCAATTGTAACGACCCCGAAAATATCCAAAGAAAATAAAAGATAATTAAAATGTAGAAATGTAATAAATGTTCAGAGTTTACATTTTTTACACAAATAAATGAAAGTATCAAACAGTGTTACAGAATTCACCCTTTTGGAAGAAACACAAGAAATAAAGAAATAAATAAAAATAAAGAAATCTAGCATCTACTCGTAATCCTCTTGCGGATCGGGTTTTGGAACCTGGTCCTCTTGATCTGAAATGGTTAAATAAGAGATGAGCTACACTAGCCCAGTAAGCATATCACACTATATTACTGACAAAAAATTAAATATTAGTATAAAATAAAAAAAACACTAATAGAGCACTAAATTTAGCAAACTCATTTATTAATCATAAAAATCATTTATCGTTCATTTAACATAATGGAATTTATAAAAACAATCTATACAGACAATAATATTATACAGATAATTATTTCATGTATAATAAGCAATTATAGCACATATTATAAATCTATATCCATAATCAATAAATCAAACAATAAATGTCACTCTTTTTAATAGCCTGCTGGTATCCATAAGAGTTTATAGGGATGTCATCGCTTCACATGAACCATTTCATTTAACATTCTTAATTACGGGCCGTCCCCATACCCCGTACCGGTATGAGTGCCAATTTACCAAACCTTAATACCTCGTCCGGTATGAGGGTGAAGCGGGCCATTCCCATACCCCATCCGGTATGAGGGTGAAGCGGGCCATTCCCATACCCCATCCGGTATGAGCGCCAAATTATCAAGTCTTCATTTGTTGTGCATCTATAGAAACTAACAATCATGTAGTCCAGTTTCTTTTCTCGTGGCCTATAAGCCCTACCCTCAACTGGACATCCCTAAATGTGCAAATGTCTTTGTAGTTGCTTTTGTTGGAACTCTGTTGAGTAAATATGTTGCAGTCTTTAATGCTTCTTTCCAGAGTAATTCAGATAAGATAAAATGACTAATCATACTCCTCACCATATTCTTAAGTGTTCTGTTTCGCCTTTTAGTAATACCATTCATACTAGGAGAACCTGACATGGTGTACTATAGGATGATACCGCATTCCTCTAAGAATCGAGCAAACGGTCTTGAATGTTGTTCACCTGATCCGTTAGATCTACCATAGTATTTACCACCACAGTTAGATCTAACTACCTTAATCCTTTTGTTGAGTTGGTTATCAACTTCTGCTTTAAAACTCCTGAACACATCCAGGGACTGAGACTTCTCATAAATGAGATATAGGTAGCCATATCTTGAATAATCATTTATGAACGTTATGAAATATAGTTGACCATTCTAAGAAGTTATAGGGGACGGTCCACAAATATTTATATGAATGAGTTATAATACGTCCATAGCTCTGTTGGCACCTAATATCTTAATATTTATCTATTTTCGCTTGATACAATGGACATATCTATCAAAATCTGTAAAATCAAGGGGATTTAGAATTTCATCTGACACAAGTCTCTCAATTCTTCTTTGGGAGATGTGATCTAATCTCTTGTGCCATAATGAAACAGAATTTTTCTTGGTTAATTTTCTCTTTACACCTCTTATACCAACATACAGGGATTCATTATAAGAAGCAATTGTATCAAACAAATAAAGATTATCATGCACTGATAAACAATCAGAACCAATTAGATTTGAATTAAGAAAAATACTAAAATTTTCATTTCTAAATGAACATGAATAACTAAATTTGTCCAATACAAAAATAGAAATTACATTCTGTTTAAACGACGGTACAATAAAAGTCTCTTCTAAATCTAAATAAAATTCAATCCTTAACAACAATCTTAATTTTCTGATTGCTTCCACCTCAATTGGTTTGCTATCACCCACATAAATAAATTTGGCACCATCACTTGGCTAACGGCAATGGAGGCAACCCTGCATAGACGGACTAATGTGAGTTGTGGCACCAGAATCTATCCACCACGTGTGTGTAGGTACAAAAGTTAAATTAACCTCAGAACAAAAAAAAATAATAAGCATACCTTTCTTTGCACGCCACGCATGATAGTTAACGCATTGTTTTTTTTTTTGTCCCCCAGAGCTTTACAGAAGAAACAAACATTTTTTGTCTGAATCTTCTGTTGTATTAAAACCGTAACAGATTTACTTGTTTTCTTTTTCTTGTTCTTCATATCATTTAAGATCACTACAAAATGAGCACTCTCTGTCCTCTCAAACTTCAGCCTTTCCTCCTCCTGAACACAATGTAAAATGAGCTCATTTAGATTCTAGGATTCTTTCTGAAAATTGTATGTCACCTTAAAATGATTGAACTGTAGTGGAAGAGAAATCAAAATAAAGTACACAAGTACTTCTTCTGACAATTCCACTCTTAGTGCCTTGAGTTTTGCATGCACATGTGACATCTCTATTATGTGCTCTTTGATGTTTTCATTTTCCTTATACCTCATGGAAACAAGAGTCGACAGAAGTGTACATGCCTCAACTTTACACTTATGACAAAACATTGTTATAGAGAATGAATGAAATCTCTAACTATTGTGATCTCATCGGACATAGTGCCCTGAAAAATTTTTGGAATGGCTTGTTCCATAACCAACATATTCATATGGTTTGACTGATCCCATCTTTCAAACTCCTTCTTTTCGTCAAAGGTACTATCAGAAATAATTAGATTGGGTTGATCAAACCGTAGCCCAATCCATATCCATAACTCCAAGCATAAGTTGAACATTGTTCTTCCATTGCTTGAAGTTTGTGTCATTCCACATTGGGATGGAATTAACATTCACGGTGATACTTCTAGCAGAAAAGAAAGTGGAATAAAGAACAAACAAAAAATAAATTAATTAGCACTCACATAAAACTGTAAATTATAAAATTTAATAATGAATTTTAAATAAAGGTATATTCCCATCAAAATACTGAGCACTCCATTA
Organism: Carica papaya; assembly: GCF_054855325.1. Lineage (NCBI taxonomy): Eukaryota > Viridiplantae > Streptophyta > Magnoliopsida > Brassicales > Caricaceae > Carica > Carica papaya. The sequence goes on from NC_142317.1 coordinate 15,726,641, forward strand.
ATACTGTATACTTGGACAGAATATTAACTTGTAAGTGGTACCCTATAACAATAATTAAATACAGATAGTAAAAATACATCAAACAATAAACCTTCTTTTTTGGTCGATTTAAAGTTCACATGTTATACTGAATAACTGTCACGTATTCATTATCACAAAAATTAGAATGCAATAATATTAAATATTAACCTTCCTTTAGGCCGATTAATACTCACATAAATTACACTTATACAACTGTTTACAATATAAAATAAATAAATTATCTACAAGAGAAATCACTCTGTTAATATATTGTGTAAATTAATTTATTTTAATATGCATATTCACATACTAATATTGAAATTCAAAATTAAAACTAAATTTAAACCTAATTAGGAAGAAAATTAACCACAAAATGACCACAAATACCCTTTAAAAATCTTTTTTTGGGTCAAAAGTTGACCGTTGATCGGTCAAAGTCAATGTTGACCGTTGATCGATCAAGATGTTGACCAGATCGTGTCAACACCCGGTCGGTCCTGGGCCGGTTTGGGTCTGAGCTAGGTTGGTCTAGCCCAAACTCGCCTGGGCTTTGGTGCAGCCAAATGGGCCTCTTTTTTCCTTCTTTTCTTCCTTTTTCTTTTCTTCTTGTGGACCAAGCCCGGATAAATTAAAATTTAAAACATAACAATAGAACCCAAATAACCCAAAACTTTCCTTTTTCCTTCTTCCTCATGCAACCTGTAATGGCTAATTTCCAAATTGCTACAGTAACAACTAAAAATTTCCAGTCGTCATGCATGAAATTCGGCTGTCGAACTGTTGCGTAACTGCCAGGCTTTCTTCCTCATGTTGTGGTGGTTGGCCACTGATTTTCTTTTTTTGTTTTATGCTTCATATATATGTATATATATACATACTAAACTCATATATATATATCCATATATTTTTCTAAACTTCTATATGTATATATATATATCTCTAATATTCATATATATATATATTTGGATCTATATATATGAATTTAACCAAACAAAAAATAAAATTCAAAAGCCAAAATTTTGAATCAAAAATCTAAAATCACAAAACAAAAAAAACTTGAATCTCGAAAATCCAATACGAGAAATGCTCTGATACCATTTATTGGAATAAAAATACTTTTTAGATTAACAAATCTATAAATCTAAATATACAATCTCGTACTGAATTAACGAGGAATATAAGCGGAAGCATACCTGGATCCATCGGTAGAATCTTTCGAATCAACATGGCGCTTAAAAATTAGTTTATTTTCTGGTGACGGGATTTCAAAAAAATAAAATGGCTTATGAGACCATAACTGCCTTTTATATCGACAAGCTTTTATAATTCTTATTTTTTCTATCATAAAATAAAAATATTATAAAAATAGTATTTATACATTACAAACTCATACTCAAACCAAATGCATTAAGGTCCAATTCTGTTTAACCATATTTGTTCACTTTTAAATAAACCCATTAAATTGACAACTTGATACGCATACCAAAGTCTACATTAAGTTCACATGTTAGAAAAAAGATCTTACATATAAACTTATAGAAAATATGTGTGTATATATATATATATTGTTTCCCTTTATACATTTATACCTAATTCAAGTAAATAAGTATATTTTCACAGATTCCTTATAGTTTATGTATATATATATCTCATATACATACACACACGCACCCCATATATATCTTATATAATTATATATATATATATATATATATATATATATATATAGGGAAATAACTTAATTTAGTCACCATCTTACTACACCGAACCCTCACCATCTCTTCATTTAAATTTAAGTTTTTCATTCAAAATCAAGTAAATCCAAAATGTATTTGTCTTAAACACATTGCATGCCATGGTTTAAAGAATTTAAAGAAAAATAACATTAACAAAGTTAACAAAGAAAGCAAATAGTTTGCCCTTGAATCACCTTTTTAAAGAGTTAAACTATTCATTATAGCATTTTAAAGTTAAATCTTAGATAAACGGATCTAAAAAACAATTATAATTAGTATCCCTACCTTAACTGAAATAGAAAATGGTCGGGTTTCATAGTAGCGGATAGGCTTCCCTTCAATCAAAGGTTTACCCTTTTGGATTTGGATTTTCTTTCCTAAATGTGCATAAAAATTACTGAAATCTAAACTACAAGTGAAAAGGAAGAGAAATAGGAAGAAATCGGCTTACTTTTTCCAGTTTTCTTCTTCCGGTGCAGTGGCTCCGGTGGCAGACCTTCTTCTTATTTCTAGTGACCTCCTCTCGTCTTTCTCTCTTTTTTTTGTTTAGGTTGATTGAAAAATGGGAAAATGTGTTGTTTGGGTGTTTATATAATAGGGAAGGGATAAGGATGGTGAGATTGATTAATTTAGATGACATGGCAGCCTCGGAGGGGGAGGGAATCTCCCCATCCATGTGCATGGTGGCCATGTGGCCATCCTTATCCCCTTTCCTATTTTTTCCCAGGCTTAAATCTCACATACAACCCCTTTTATTTGATTGGTCCTTTTCTTTATTGTGAAATTTTAATCCTAATTTACTTTTTTTCTCTTTTTTTTTTGTTTTTTTATTTATTTTACAATTTTAATTTAATTAATTTATGAAATTTAATAATTTCTAATTAATTTTATAATTTCTTTATAATCTAATTTTATTATTTTATAAATATTAATATTCCCTAATTAATTTTAATTTAATTTATTTTACTAATTAAGAGTTTTAATATATATTTTTTAAAATCCTTTCCTAATTTATTTTAATTTTCTAAATAAATTTCTAATCTTCCAAATAATTTTATTTTTAAATTTAATTTATTTTACAAATTTTTCTAATTTTGCCCCAAATTTTGTAAATAAAATTCAGAGTTTGATTTTCAGGTTATTACATAAATCGTATTTGGGAGTACCAAGTCAGAAAATAAAGATTTCTTCTAAGGGAGATATGAATAAATGTGTAGTCTAGGATCGAAAAAGAATGATTATGAACTCTATCTCATGGTTCATATGATTATAATTATGACTGTAATTATGACTTATGGAAGCGTAACTATGACTAGTTTTATGTCGATAGTAGAAATTATCATTTCCTTATATGATTGTGACTGATTGATATGAAAAAATAACAAATTTATGCACATGTGTTGGTTGTGTTTGGTGGATGATAAAAAATTATTGCAAAATAAATATATATATGGGAAAAGGTACTTTATATGTGATAATGTGCAATTAATACAATTATACGGTTATATTAAGGAGAATGAAAATTTACCAAAATTGTACATGTAAAGTTGAGTTGTGAAATTGTGGATGTTTCATGAAAGAATTGGGGTACATGTGCAGTGAAACAGTATGTTAGAGATTGATATATGGTAGTATGAGTATTGGATGTCAAATGTGCATGTAGAGTTGTTGAGTTAGAGTAAAAATAAAAGAGTCAAATTGGTATATTATCTCTGGTCTTTGGATTGGAGTTTTAAATTCTTCTTATTGAGTACTTAGTATGTGTGGTTCACTCTTCTTTATTATTTCAAGAGCAGAGAAAGCAAGATTGAGTCCCGATTGTTTTGGTCTCTTAATACCCCTCCGTCACACCAATGCTCGTACGGGTTATAGTCAAAGTTTGCTTTGGAGGAAAAGGAACCGTTGTGTAGGTAGAGGTTTGGTAAATATATTGCTAATCTGATCAGAAGTAGAGATAAATTTAACAATCAAAAGGCCTGTAGTAGCTTATTTTTGAACAAAATGGTAGTCTACTTCGATATGCTTTGTGTGAGCATGAAAAACCGGATTAGCAGAGAGATAAATTGCTCCAAGATTGTCACAGCAAAACATAGGTGGACCTAGAACAAAAATATCAAGTTCGAAAAACAAGCTGTGTAACCAAATCAATTAAGTTGTTCCATTCGCCATCACCTTGTACTCACTTTCGATGGAGGATCTAGACACCATTGCTTGTTTCTTAGATACCCAGGAGATTAAATTACAACCCCTGTACATTGCATAACCACGTTGATCGACTATCATCATGATCTCCTGCCCAATCGCTATCAGTGAAGCAATGAAGTTGAATATTTAATTTTGTTGAGAAAATAAGACTGAGATTACTGGTGGATTGCAAGTATCTGAGTAACAATTTGAGTGTTTTCCAATGAAGTTCGGTGGGGGAATGCATGAATTGACAAAATTTTTTCATTGAGAAAGAGATATCTTGTCTAGTCAGCATAGTGTATTGAAGTGCACCAACAAGTTTTCGAAATAGAGAACCATCTAGTAAAGGTGAGCTATCATCTTTAAACAGTGGTTGAGTAACAACCATTGGCGTAACATAACCCTTTGATTTCATCATCTTCGCTTGATCAAGGATGTCATGAATGTATTTATGTTGCGATAAGACCAATCTCGAGCTAGAATGATTCACTTGTATACCAAGTGATAATTCACCCAAGTCCGTAACAGAAAACTCACACTGATGAGCTCGACTGACCCTTTTTACAGCAACTTCACTTAAACTTGTGGTGATTACGTTATTTTTATAAACAAGAAGGAAGATTTTTGTAACACCTTGATAAAATATAAAAAAGAAGTGTCAGCCTTGGAAGAATGAAAACAAGTGTCATTAAAAATTAACGAACCTGTCAGACCAAATGCGAGGCACTTGTTTAAGTCTATAAAGAGAGCATTTTCATTTGAAAACATGATCTGGGTGATTGGCATCAATGAATCCCTTAGGTTGATCCATGAATATGTTAACTGTGAGAAAACCATGAATAAAAGCATTAGTAACATCTAATTAGTGAAGTAGTCAATTCTTTGTGGTAGCATAAGATAAGACTGTCTAAATTATCATGTGTTTAATCACAGGACTAAAAGTTTCCTGATAATCAACACCAGATTGTTGATGCTACCCTCTCGCACGAGTCGCACCTTGTAGTGTTCTATAGTACCATCAACTTTCTTCTTAATATGAAAGACCCATTTCTTGCCGATAATATTTGCTCCTGGTGGCTTGGGAATTAAAACCCAACTATCATTAGAAATAAGAGCATTGATCTCAATGCTCATGGCTTGCTGCTACTCAGCGTAATGTTTAATTGTACGTAGTTGGTTCAACAATGAGATAATTGGGCTTGGGAGAAGACAATTTGGAAGAAGTAGATTTAGGAGAAGACATTTTTTAATGGTGACAAGGTGGGCATGTCGTTTAGCCATGGTGGAAGGTTGGAGATTCATGGTATGAGTATGATTAGATATGGGAGGGAGGGAGCCGTGTGAATTATTTATTTGATTGTAGCGTGAAAAATCGATAAGAAGATTAATATTAGGTATTTCATATGCAAGGGAGCAGTAAACATTTGGTGGGTTTGGGGTGGGACACGAATTTTGGTGGTGATGATAGTGATTGAGTAGGACTCTGATATGAAGAATTTTGAGATAATTCAAAGTTAGTAATATTAGGAGAATTAAGTGATAAAAGGGGGGAAGCAGGTACCTGATTATTGTGGGACGGAACAAGGGATGTGCTGACCTTCAACCACAAAGTATTTATAGGATGTGATTCAGAGTTACAACTCTGAGCTTTATGATAAGGAAACTGACTATCATAAAAAATAACATGGTGGACTACATAAATGTGACCCGTCTCCAAATTCAAGCATAAATGGCCAGGATGTAAAGGTGAGAAGCCCAAGTAAACACATGGAATGCTCCTAAAAGAGGAAGCACGAGACAACCAAAAGGATGTAAATGTTGAAAATTAAACATTTTTGTAAATAGTTTTTGATATGGAATGATGTTTTTAAGAACTGAAGTAGGCAATAAATTATTTATGAAAATAGATTGTTGAAATGCATATGATCAACACTTAGAGGATACTTTGCTGTGTGCAAGTAACGTTAGGCTAGAACCAACTATGTTTAATTTTTCGTTCCAAAACCTCATTTACTCATGCATATGAGGAAGGCCACATGATGAAGAATTCCTTGTTGTCTAAAAAATGTGTTCAATTTCTGGAATTCTCATCCCCAATCCAATTGAAAAGCCTTGATTTTCTTGTCAAATTATTTTTCAACCATTGTTTGAAATTAAATAAAAGAGGAATAAACATCACTTTTATTTTTGAGGAAGTAAATCTAGGTGAACCTAGTGAAATCATCCATAAATATAACAAAAAAATGAAAACCAACATTTGATAAGACAGGAGATGGACCCCAGACATCCAAAAAATTAAATCCATAGGTGCTAAACTATGATGAAGAAAAGGAGGAAGACTTGATGTTGCCATTTTTTCCAAGACAAGGATGAAGTATTGGACTCTAATATATTTTCAATGATAATTTTGGCCACTATTGCTGAACACGAATGTCCAAGATTTCGATGCCAATCGTTAAATGTAAGAGTTGCAACGTGAGCCACCTTATTTGGTTGATTGGGCAAAAGGTATAGCCCATCCTTATTTTGTCCCTAAAAAAGTGTTTGTTTGGTCACCTGATCCTTGAAATAAAACATAGAAGGCCAAAACTCAATAAAACAGTGATTGTCGTGACAAAATTTATGAACTGAAAGTAACTTTTGAGATATAGAGGGAACAACAAAACATATTTTAATTTAAAAGTATTGTTTGAGTGAACAAGCAAACCATAACCAGTATGATCAATATGCAAACCTTCCCCATTTTTAACTTTTATTTAATCAGAACCTCCATAAGTATCAGCAATGTGTAGCGATGATAAGTCGGGTGTGACATGGTAAGTGGCTCCAAAGTCGACTATCCATGGAGTGGCAACAACAACATTTGAGGTTTGCACTAGATTAGCTTGGCAATGGCCTTGATGTTGAGGGGTCTGATCATAGTGTTTGCGACAAGGGTTTGTCGTGTGATTTTTTATATTGCATATTTGGCATGGTGCACGGTAGTGACACTATTGGCGTTGGTTGGAATGGTAGTTTTTTGAATTTGGTGACATGTTAGAGGTCTGATAATTTGTTGGGTTTGAATTTCTTCGAGAGAAATTGGCAACAAAGTTCTTGATGATTTTTTATGAGAATTTTGTGGGCAAGAATGTGACTATGGAGTTCATTAAATGAGATGGGTTTAGAACGTAAGTTGAGGGTAGTAATGATGCTATGATAATCGCTTTCGATATTACGATAAATAATGGCATTGAATTTGGCTGCAGTCAAACTGTGACCAGTTAATGCAAGTTCATTAGTTAAGGATTTTTCCTTTTGAAGATATTGAGATATAATGAGGTTATTCTTCTTTAGCTCTTATAACTCTATGTTAAGTTACAATTGTCGATTTTGAGAATAGGAGCTAAAGGAATTCGCCAGAGCAGACCATACTTTATAAGAAGATTTCAAGTCGATTACATATGGAAATACTTCTTCTGGTAGAGAAGATAAAAGCCAACATAATAATGTCTGGTCTCTTTGAAACCAGATGTGATATTCGGGATTCAAAATGTGCTCTTTAGGTTTATTGAGATCAAGTATTATTTTTGATGGAGCGGTTAGTGAACCATCAACAAATTCGATTAAGTTCTGGTAATTTAAGAGTGAGAGAAATTGAGTTTTCGAGGAAAGGTAATCCTTGTTTGTGAGCTTAATTGAAAAAGAGTGATGAGATGATGTTGTTGAATTTGCAGTGATTATAGCTGAAGGTGTAGCCATGGCTCGGATACCATGTAAATGGGGCTGAAAGAAGGAGAGATTTTTTATATATTATTTATGTGATAAAGTTTTGTATTTATACAGAGGAAGCCCGTGTGTCAAGGGCTGATAATAGGAATAACTTTTGAATTCAAACTATTGCTATAACAATAATACAAAAGCTAAAAAAATAAGATGCTGATGTGTGTGGATAGGCTGCTGATAGAATCCTTATTGTTTTGGTCTCTCAACATCAAGATTGTGAAAAATTATGAAAAGGGAACATAAGATGAAAAGACACATTTTTATATAAATATGATTTTTAATACTTTAAAGCATTATTTAACTCTTTAGATTTCAAGATATTTTAGAAATTTTTGAATACATTACAATATGTCATAGTTGAGTTATTATAGAATTAGTTGAGAATATGACAATTGCGATAGTAATATATGGAAGTTAATACTTACTATGATGAATAAATGAAAGGTAACAACTATAATTGCTTAAGAAATTCTGGGTTGTTACAAGTAGCCTCTTTCGACCTACTAAGCCTATATTTATCCCTAACTTATATAAAGCCGACTTGAAATGACTACTCTATAGTTCAAATAGTAAACCATTTATGTGGATTAGTCCTAATCTTTATTGTTATTTTTGCTTATAGTCTAAACAAACCATCATCCTATTCGTCTTTGTTAAAACAACTGAATAGGATAAGGAGAAGTTTGTAGAATTTGAAAAATGTTCAAAAGTAGCTTGATCCCAATATGAAAATATGAAAAGGAGCTTAGATATGATTATCTCAAAGTGATTATTTTCTTGTTTTTTTGCCTCTTAAGTTATTGATGAAAAGTACTCTAATTATGTGCCAAAGTTTATGAGATGTCAAGTCTTATATTACGAATATATTGTTGAGCTTCATATAAAGGAATTAAGTTACACACTGATAATAATTAAAGTTTCAAGTTTTAAGATTTTATGGTTTGAGTTCAAAGGGCTATTGTTGTAGTTGTTATTGGACATGGGATGTTATAATTGCTATCAGAACATATGTTAGCTTCATGACTCAATGCAATATTACATATAATACATCTTTGTATTGTAATTTATAATTGTGATATGTCACTTTCATACAGATATTAAGAATTTTGATGGCGTTTACATTTAAAATGCATATGATTGTAGAGATTGTGATTGTGATATCTAAGTTTAAAAGCCATTGGACTAGCAATTCTTAGGTTTGGAGCACTACAATTTTTTGTTTGTATATGAAATAATTTTTAATTTTTGTTTATGCGTTAAACATAAAATATTATATATTTATAAAATGTGAAAAAGCAAATGTTTATAGTTAAGAGCGTGCATTTTCTACTTGAATCAAAAAATTGGATAGGACTAGGCTATTTAGTGTGGAACATATCTAATTGAACCAAATATTATTTGATTTGATCCTCTATCAGAAATCAAGAAACTAAAAAATTGGTTAATTTCAGTTTTATTCAGACCCAAACTGAAAATATAAAAAATAAAAAATATAACATAATTTTAATTTTAACTCTATCTTTTATTAATTTAGTAACTAGTAAATTAAAAATAAAAGGGTCCAGTTCGATTAGACCAAAAGTACTAGCCCAGTCTTAATTATAAGTTCTCACCTTAGTTTATTATTAGCTCAATCTCGTTCGATCTATCTATCGAAATTATGGATATTTTAGTTATAGCATTATGATGGAAGCTAGGAGATAAAATCCACCCAAATCCATTTAAGTTGCTTTTGCATCTTTTGAGAGACAATAAATCATTAATGCTTAGTGGCTGACTTTTATTAAAAACAAAATGAAAAACTAGTGACATACTCATTGGTGAAGGTCTTGATTCTCAATTGTTCATGCACATGAATAAATGATGATAACATTGCTTTCAATATTAATTTGTGAATTAGAATGTTGATTGAAGAATAGCTTATGAGTCAATAGAATACCAGCAATTGATTGAAGACCTTTATCTAAAAAGAAAAAAATAGTTATGTAGAATAGTTATGTAGAGACGGTAAAGTAGATTCAATAAAAATTTTAAGCAAACAAGTAATTGATTATCATAAATATTTTTACATTTAGATTAACTATTCTGTATTTACATACTCAATATGAAGATATAACTAAGTTCAATTTAATATAATTCAATTTAAAGAACACATGATAAAATAATATCATCCACTTTATGTATATTTAAAGTATCTCTATAGTATTTAACTAACAGTGTAGAAAGAAAAGTTCATAAATTCTCCTCTAACTTCGGCACATCTCCATATTTTTTTACTGTAAGAACCTATAATTTTTTATTTTTAATATTTTTTTCTTGACTCTTATTATTATAAGGTGACTAATATCTTATATAAAAAATTTTGAAAAGTTGTGTTTTTCTCATTAGTTACTTAATTCAACAAAATAATAGTTAATTTTTCACATCTTTGAAGGTTTAGTTTTTTTTAAAAAAATTATTTATGTTGAGTTCAACCTTTAGAATTTCTAATAAAAGAAAGCTTTTGGGAGTACGTAGATTTTTCTTTTTTTATAATACATTGTAATGTGAAGTTCATGGATTGCAATCATGTCTTAGTAAGAGAATTAAAAAATTAAGAAGTTAATGAACAACTAACAAATCATCAGTAAGTAACATCCTTGCCTCTTTAGTGGTTGTATGAGCAATTTGATGCAACCAAGCATTCACAATTATCATCAAGCAAATGAGTTTGGAAATTATAAAAATCACTAAAATTCTATTTTCAGACCAAATCACCTTTACCTGACCTAAAAGCTTCGGGTTGGTTACTAATTATACTTACAGACTATGGAGCGAAAAGATTTCGATTTAAGCTCTAAACACCATCCCAAAGAAAATATGCACAACAACTACGTCTTCTCAAGTCAGTGATAGAACTAAGATTTCTATACAATCCTATTGCATGCACATCTCATTTCTATAACTATTTTAGTTATTAAAACAATCATTCAATTTAATTTTTCTTTATTTTGTCTATTTGATTAATTACATAGTTTCGTAAATATTACTTTCTTCTCATTTTATATTAACCTTTCTTTAATTTTTTTTTAATTTTTTAATCTATTTTTTATTAATTCCAAAAGAAATCATCTTCAAAATATTCTTTTCTTATTTTCTTAAATTATTTTATTATCTTGTCTATTTTATTCAAAACAAAATTTATTAATTTGTTTACATATTTATTAAATCAAAAGGATTTCCAAAATTTATTCCAAAATTTAATTTTTCTCGATACCCCGTCCGGTGTGAGGCAACGTTCATGATAGGGTTCCCTACGTACCCGATCCGTCCACCATCTCCCAGAATATTGTTGTTTCATCCATTTACTTAATCACGCAATTTTCTGTTTACATTTAATCTCCAGTTTTTCAATTCAACCGTGATCACATAAAGCAAACAATACATGCATTCAAAACTATAAAATCGATCAATAAGATATGATATGCATTCAACCTGTAAAATAAATTAACAGAATCAACAGAGAATAATTTACAGTTTTGGCTCCATTAGTAACCCGTAATTAGTTATGGATATTTTTTAAATTACACAAAATATCATATTATTGTTAATTAAACTTCAATTCCATAACAGAGAACAAGATGAAGGATTCTTACTCAATTTGATGCCTGAAATGCTAAACTTATTGGCTGTGCCTACTGGTGGTCCATCGGGTTCCCTGAATTTTCCTTCGGGGATTAAAACGCACTTTAAGTACCTAAAAATATTCTAAAAAAACTCAAAATCAATGTTAGGACCACCTTTCGGTCAATTTTAAAATTCCGACACGGCGGCTCTGCCATTCTCCAGCAACGGTGCCACCGCCCACGGCGGCTGTTTGCCTCAGATCGATTGTTTTATGCATTTTCAGTCAAATTTGGTCGATTTTGTATCAATCCTTGTGAGAAAAAACATTAAGAGTCCCTGGTTGGCAAAAAAAATCGAAAAACTAAAACTCACTGGCGGCGGGATTCTTTGGTGCAGCGGCTCCGCCGACTCACATTCGCGGTTGGGTATTTTGCTACGGTCAACCTGTAGAGAAAGGAACGGTGATTACAATTGGGAAAAAATTATACGAAACGGGAATCAGGAGGGCCTCATCGGAGGCGATTTTTGCAATTTCTCACGTCGGTGCCGTCGGACTTTGCCGCAGTTTTCGGTCAATCCACTAGTCCTTTTGCTCTGATTTGGTCATGAGGGTGTTTAAAATTGAATTTTGAGCAAAGGGGGAAATTTTTACCTCTTTTGGCGGTTGGAAGTGGCTCCGACGAGGTGACGGGTGGCAACGAGTTCTTTCTCGACAGCTGGGTCTTCTTCTCCAGTGGGGGGTTTTGATGGCTAGGGTTAGGATTTAGTGTGAAGAGGGTTATTTATATCCGTCCTCTTTTAATCTGTTCAGTCTATCGTATTTGATTTGGATCGTCTGATCGCAATTAAACAGGAAATGAATTTAGACCATTCATTGCGATCTGATCTGGATTGTCCGATCGCGTTTAAATCTAACTGTTCGATCTCGTCTGGGGAGTGAACGCATCCGGGTCATCCGTGCGCGCAGGAGCGAATATGAGCTGTCCGATCACGGGCACGCGAATTGCCAGTGTGGCCTCCCGTGTGATACCACGTCAGCGTCCCTTGCAGCGTGGCGCGCTCCAGTTCGTCGAGGCTGCTGACTGTGTGTCCTACGTGACACAACTTTTTTAAATTATATTTTGACCCCCAGTTTCTTATTTTTCTTTCAAAAATACCCACATAACTCAAATTTTTACCCATTTTTCCCAAAATTATTTTTAATTTCATCATCCACCTATTTTTCTTCATTTTTACATTAAATTAAAATTAAAAAATTAAAAAATTATATTTATAAATTAATTTTAAATACATTAAAATTAATTGGATATTACAGTTAAACAATTTATTATAGTATTTTAAAGTTAAATCTTAGATAAACGAATTTCAAAATAACCGTAATTAGTATCCCTACCTTAATCGGAATAGAAAACGGTTGGGCTTCACGGTGGGGATGGGCTTCCCTTCGACCAAAGGTTTACCCTTTTGGATTTGGATTTTCTTTCCTAGATATATATATTCACTAAGATATACTTATATATAATATACAAATTTGAATTATTATAAGATATCGTTAGAATTAAGAATATAACAATAACAGGTACAAATATTAAGTTGAGGTATCCATTTGATGACAAACTTACCCTCCATTTTTGTGCCTTTAGTGGGCCTAATATTTCCGGTAATTCGAATGGCGTTTTTATCTCTTCATGTTTAAAACAATATGTGCATAAAAGTTAATGAAATCTAAACTAGAAGGAAAAAGAAGAGAAACGGGAAGAAATAGGCTTACCTTTATCAGTTTTCTTTTTCCGGTGTGGCGACTCTGCATACCTCTACCACCTTTTTCATATTTCTAGTGACATTCTCTCTTCTCTTTTTTTTTTTTTTGTTTAGCTTGATTGAAAGAGGGGGAAATGTGTTGTTTGGGTGTTTATATAACAGGGAAGGAATAAGGATGGTGAGATGGATTAATTTAGATGACACAGCAGCCTCGGAGGGAGAGGGAATCTCCCCATCTATGTGCATAGTGGCCATGTGGCCACCCTTATCCTCTTTCCTATTTTTTTCCCATGCTTCACTCTCACATGCACCCCCTTTTATTTGATTGGTCCTTCCCTTTATTGTGAAATTTTAATCCTAATTTATTTTTTTTTCTTTTTGTTTTTATGTTTATTTTACAATATTTAATTTAATTAATTTATGAAATTTAATATTTTTAATTAATTTTTATGTTAATTAATTTTCTAACTTTCTTTATAATTTAATTTTATTATTTTATAAATATTACCATTCCCTAATTATTTTTAATTTAATTTATTTTACTAGTTAAGAGTTTTAATATATATATATATATATATATATATATATTAAAGCCCTTTTCCTAATTTATTTTAAATTTCTAAATAAAGTTCTAATCTCCAAATAATTTTATTTTTAAATTTAATTTATTTTATGAATTTTTCTAATTTTCTCCCGAATTTCGTAAATAAATTTTAGAGTTCAATTTTTGGGCTATTACATAAATCATATTTGGGAGTACACATGGCAGACAATAAATATTTCTTATAAGTTAGATATGAATATATGTGCAGTTCAGAATCGGTAAGGAATGATTATGAACTCTATCTTATGGTTCATATGATTATAACTATAGTTGTAATTATGACTTAAAGAAGCGTAACTATGAGTAGGTCTATGTCGATAGTAAAAATTATCATTTCCTTACATGATTGTGACTGAATGATATTATATGAAAAAATAATGAATTTTATGTCCATTTGTATTGGTCGTATTTGGTGAATGATGAAAATTTATTGCAATATAAATATGTACATGGGGAATGTTGGAAAATAAGAACAAACCAGCAAAATAAGTAAAAATAGCAAAGGAGATTTTTTGGAATATTGAATGAATTTTTCTGCATATATATCAGCAAAGTCTATTTATAGACTTATAAAGAAAATGTTATGCTAGAAATCAATCCATAACTTCTACCACTATGGCCACCACACAACTAAGAGTTACATGCTTAACAAATAAGAAAAAAGTTACTACAATTTACCCAACTAAGTAAAATATACTTAATTGTAATTTTGAATCATTCTTTAATATTCTCCTCTTGATTCAAAATTACATACACCAAGCTTAGATCTAAAATAAATGTATTTCTCATCGGAAAGTGTCTTGGTAAATATATCAGCAACTTGCTCATTTGTGCTGCAAAATTTTTGAGTGATTGCCCCATTTGTGACCAAATCATGGATGAAGTGATGATGCAAATCTATGTGTTTTGTTCTTCTACGGAAAGCTGGGTTTTTTGCCATTATGATAGTAGTACTATTGTCACATAAAATTTATGTTGCACTATTCTGTTCTTTATCAAAATCTGCAAGTAATCTCCTTAACTAAATCACTTGACGTATATCAGAAGTAGCAACAACATATTTTGCCTCTATAGAATTGTAGTTGTCTGCTTCTTTGAACTCCATGAAATAGCTCAAGACCTAAGAGAAAACATGTTACCTGAGACACTTGTATTCTAAATGTGTGTACACAAATAACTTGTATTCTAAATTCTTTAAATACTAACTCCCATACTCAGTTGTTTCAGTAACATACTACATAATTCTCTTTGTTGCTTCATAATGATACTTTATAGGAGAGTGAATAAACCTAGAAACAATACTAGTAGAAAAATTCATTTATGGTCCTGTGTGATTTAGATAAATTTGTCCTCCCACTAGACTTCTATAATGACCAACATTGCCTTTTTCAGTTCCATCTTCAACCTGCAGCTTCTCACTCATATTCATAGAAGTGGTAGCCACTTTACAGTCAATCATACTAAACTTTTTGGAAGGTTGATTGCAAACTTCCTTTGTGAAATAAAAATTCCACTTACTTTGATGCACTTCTAACCCAAGAAAATAATGCAATAATACCAAGTTTATCATTTTAAACTTTCTCATCGTACAATCTTTAAATTCAGCAATGAGAGATTTACTAGACCCTATATAAATTATATCATTAACATTAAGGCACACAACAACAAATTCACTGGTACCTTTCTTTTTTAATTAGAGAATAAGCTCATTTTTGCTCCTTTCAAAATCATTTTGCAAAAAAAATAAGAGTTTATTTTGGTGTACTAAACTCGACAGGCCTACTTTAACCTTTTTTAGCTTGTACACATTTTTCTCCTTGCCATTGATTACAAAGCCTTCAGGTTGTGTGACATAAACTTCTTCTTCAAACTCACCATTCAAAAAGGCAGATTTAACATCAAATTGATAAACTAAGCAATTAAACTAAGCAACCAAGGCTAAGAAAATTCTCATAGTTTCAAATCAAGCAACCAGAGAAAATGCATCTTCAAAGTATAGGCCTTGCTCTTATGAATACCCTTTTTCCATAAGCCTTGGCTTATGTTTTTGAATTCTCCCATCAGCATGATACTTTGTCTTAAACACCCATTTAAGACCTATTGTATGTTTTCCATTGTGCAACTCAACTAACTCATAAGTTTAATTTTTTTTCTATTGCTACAAGTTCCTCCTTCATTGCTTGACACCACTCTTTCTCTTCGATTGCTTCTTCAAAGCTGGTTATTTCAGCTACAGATAATGCATTGGAATCATATATTTCTTTAAGGGATCTAAACTTTCTTAGTGGAGTCTCATAAAAAAAAAATGCTTGAAAATTATGTTTCTCTTCTATATAAAAATGAAGATGTGGAGCTGCTAGTTTGTTATGTTGATGGAGTTGTAGTTGGAAGAGTTTCGCTGCTTCTATGTTTGAATAAAACCTCAGCTTCAAATAGTAGAACAATAGCTTCATAAGGGGTTTAATTTGGGATAGCTTTTCTGGGTGAAATATTCAGCAAATAGACCGTCGTTGTAACTACTTCTACCTAGAATTCATTTGACAATCCCTTTGCTTTCAACAGGCTTCTTGTTATTTATACTACCGTGAGACTTTTTTTATTCAGCCACGCCATTTTTCTCTGGTATATATGGTGCTATCAACTCCCTGTGAATACCATTTTTTCACAAAAAACACTGAATTCATTAGATAAAAATTCACTACTCTATCCGTGCAAAGAGCCTTTATACATCCACCATTTTGCTTCTCAACAAGTGCTTTGAACCTCCAAAAATGTTCAAAAGTTTCTGATTTGGATTTCAAGAAGTATACCCAATTCATGGGCTAAAATTGTTAATAAAGAACAGAAAATGTTTACTCCCACTAAGAGATTTTATATTCATAGGCCCACGCAAATCAACATGAACTAAATCAAGACAATACTTAGCTCTCAAGGATTTTCCTATCAGAAATGACTTTCTAGTTTGTTTCCCATAAATACACACTTTACATACCTTTATAGAATCAATGTTAGGCAGCCCACTAACCATTTTTTTTCTACTCAACAATTTCAACCCATTGACATTTAAATCCCCATACTGTAAATGCCATAACATCGACTCATTTTTTGGACTATTGGCAACAAGAGCATGATCTTCTATAGTAGAGATACCTAAAGGAAACATTTTGTTTGTTGTCATTTCAACATTAACTATAGGCTATCCTAATTCTTTGTCTATAATAGTACAAGAAGAATCATAAAATAATACTAAATACCCACTGCCAATTAGTTGCCCAACACTCAACAAGTTATGAGATAGATTAGGAACATAAAATACACATTATAAAAGTTTAACATTACCGGTGGAAGTTGTAACACCCCAACACCTTCATGCTTAAATGTGGTTGTCTAAAACTCTTATTTATTCGGACCCTAAGACCATTAACTATTTAATTTGATGTTTTAATTCCACATATTTTTATAATTTACTTAAAATTATTTTATTTATGTGATTTTATAAGTTTTGGTTTTCAAGAGAAACGAAGAAAAAAAAATGACGGAGAAAATTCTGCGGGAACCATAGGAAAAATCCTCGCCCGCACGTGCCCTCGTGAGCCGTGCGCATGCCCGCGCATGTCCCGTTTGCACAGCACAAGGCGCGCAGATGGTGTGCGACTCCCTGCATACCTGCACTCGTAGGCGCCTTGGCCAACGTGCGTACGGCTGGCACCGCCGGCACGAAGCAAGCCTGCATGCATGGTAGGCCTTGGGCAGCGTGTACCACCCTCGTTTATTTTTTCTTTCCTCTATCACCTTTGGGTAGCGCACAATATCAATTGTCCATTTTCTCTATAAATAGGGGTCCTTTCCGTACTATTTCTTCACACTTCCTCTCTATTTAACCTTTTTAAGAGTTTCCTAGAGAGAGAGAGAAAGAAATTGAGAAAGAAATAAAGGAAAGAAGAAGAACCTTAGAACTCTTCAAACTTTCTATAAGGAAAATATTGGTATTTTCTCATATATTCTAAAGAGTATTTCTACAAAAATTAATTTGAAAGATTGCATGATTGACGAGAAATAGTAATTGCATGTTTTAGTAAATTTTAAGTTTGAAAATTAAACTGTTAAACGATATGGCTACGATGGAATATTAGTTATGCTTGAGATATCATGATTTTTGCATTAAGATGCATGAATATTTTATGAAAATGGACATGTAGGCCTAACACCATAATATTTATGCAGGGCGTTTACAATGATATAATCTGTTAGGCTATTATCTCTTAGGAGTTCTATTTCGCCCCCTTTTGATCTGAAAAGGCATCTGATGACCGTTCCTTGTTGATAATGATGTACCCTCTGACGAGAGTGGTTACACGATATGATTTGTAGGGCTACTGTGACAACGTACGACTGTAGTTATAGGTTACATATAGGATCACTGTGGTTGGCACGACCGTGGTCATAAAGTATGCTATAGTTTGGCAACCTGTAAATGTGATGTGGTTTTGCAAGCCGTAAATGTGTTGTGATTTAGAACACCATAAATTTGTTGAGATGAAAAAAACTTTATCGTTCTGCAATGGTAGTCGAAAATCCGTATTGCCCTCAGTAGATATAGGTCGGAACGGCTTTGCGTGAATAATAGATAAAGATGGAACAAGAAGTCATGGCATGATTCATATTTATTTAATTTTCTCTATTCTATGCATGGCTTATATGAATGTCTTGATGTTAACAATTTCTAAACAGAAAAAAAAAATGTTTCTATATCATTAAGATGGGCTCACATGCAAGATCTTCGACAGTAAGCAGTTAAGTATATTTCTTTAAAGTTTAAGCACCTTAAAATCTTAGTAATGTTATTTAAATATTATTTTCCTTACTAAGTTTATGAAAATCACCTCTTTCTATGCCCCCTAGATGAGGATGATAGTGATGACCCATTCGTCAATTTACCAATCGAAGCTTTTGAGGATCCCATGGATCCTTGAAATGATATGAGTGTATGTTTTTATCCCCCACTCTGATGAGTCCAATATATTATTTTATCTAAAATCTTTGCCTCAGTGATGTAAATTTTGGAACTCAAATTTTATTTTATAAGGGATTTGAAAAAATATATTTCGCTGCATTTAATTTATTTTAATGCACTTGTAATATGTTTCTGTATCTGGCTCCCTTATGCTATATTTAGTATTTGGGATGTCACAAATAGTATGAGAGTAGTTATGTAAAAAAATCCCTTAGATTGAGGCTATGGTCTAAGAAACAACTCTAGAAAACTTAGGAGATTTCCTCTTTCCTGAAACTAGCCAACCAACTCGTTGTCTCCCTTTCTTTTCTGTAGGACTGATGACTTGAGGGAGACCATCAGTATAGAGAACTGAAAGAAACGAAGTCCAGGACACACCGACCAGGGCCGAATTCAATAAACTCTTTTGAGCAATCTAAGGCCTAACAGCTGCCGTAGGATAGAACTAAGCTAACCACTGTCAGCACCCCCTAGACTAAGACTATCACCCTGCCGACTGCTCTATCTCTCATAACATTACTTAATTTAGGGGATTGAACCCTTCCCACTTTGATGGTGGACCTGACCCTTTGGCCGTAGGAGTTTGGATTCTGCAAATTAAGAAACTCTTCTCTATCATGGACCTGATAGAAGAACAAAGAGTTCCCCTTACCGCCTTCATGCTAACTGGTAAAACCGAACATTTTGGTGGCGACTCCAAAAAGACATCCTGCCCTCCCCCAACACCTGAAAAGTTTTTATGGATGCCTTCTTTGAAAATTTCTTCCTCGTGTATGTCTAAGAGAAGAAGTGTGACATCCCAAATGTTAATTAAAGCATGAGGATGCCAGATATAAAAATAAATTACGAGTGCATATAAGATAAATGTATGCAACAAAAATAATTACAAATACCATACAAAATAATAATAGAGTTTCATACATTACTAAGGTAGAAACAAAATTAATTACAAGCCTCTACAAAAGATGGACTCATCAGAGTGCGAGACAACTATGCACTCATAATGGTTCATGTATCCATGGGATCCTCAAAATTTTCAAGGGATAGATCAACAATTGGTTCCTTATTCTCTTCCCTATTTAGAAGAAAAACAAAGGGGTGAGTTCCAGATACTCGATAATAAAAATAATATTTAAATAACATCACTAAGATTTAAAAAAGGAATTAAAATTGAGATAAAGTAGCATCATTACTTAACATCAGAAGTCATGTCAAAGGTTCTTTATTAATTATGAAAATAATTTATTTTATTAAAGAAAACATCTAATGATAATCATATCATATCAATCAAATCAATTATACTAACAATAGAGAAAATCAAACAAATCATGACATATATTTTATTTCATTTTATTCTTCGTGCCACCCAAACGACAACGACATGTCGCCCAAGCCGATGGTGGCATGTCACCCAAGCCAATGGTAGCATGCCGCCCAACTGATAGCACACACCGCCCGTAGGTGGCGCCCAACGCCTAAGGAGGTGGCACGCACTGCCTGAGGCAGTACACGCTACACCAGCTTACCGTGCGCAGGCCTGCTGTGTGAAGGCCTACCATGCGTAGGCCTACCGCGCACCGGCCTATCGCACAAACAATGCACGCAAACCACACCTTGTGTCTTGTGCAAATGGGACATGCACATAGGCGCTCATCCTATGCTGGCTACATGCGCGCGGGCGGGGGCAAAGTCTTTCCCGCAGACATTCCCATGGGATTTTTTGCCATTTTTCCTCCGTTTTTTTCTTGAAATCTTTTTATTTGAATTTAAAAATGAAGTATCAATAAATAAATTAATAAAAATAATTTTAATAATTATTTAACTAAATAAATACAAAATTAAAATATGAAATTCATCTAAAAATTTAAAATATAAAATTTAAAGAGTTTAAATGGCCTTAGAGCCCGAATAAATAGGGATTCACATTATAAATTAAGCACGAAGGTTTTCAGGGTGTTACATTCCCCCAACATTAGAAAATTTGGTCCCCCAAATTTATCATAAATAGGTCAAGAAATGTCTCTCGCATTTCACTCTCCAGTTCCCATGTTGCTTCTTCTGGAGTATGGTCTTGCCACTGCACCTTCACCATTAGGGATTCTCTTGTTGCATAAAATTTTATTGATCTAATCAAAGATTTTGCCAGGGAGCTCCTCATAAGTCATATCTACTTGAACCTGCATTTCTTGATGAGTAATGATATGAGAAGGGTCAAGGTGGTACCTTTTGACCATAAAAACATAGAAAATATTGTGCAGACCTACAAACTCATAGGGTAGAGTAAGGCAGTACGCCACGGGTTCGATACGTTCAACAATCTAAAAATGTCCCACATAACGGGGGCTCAAATTACCCTTCTTACCGAACCACATTTTTTCCTTATAAAAAAGTATCGTAAGGAATACTTGATCCCCAATAACCAACTCTAAGGGTCTTTTACGATTGTCGATGTAGTTTTTTTGGCAACTCTAAATGATGGCTAGGTTCCTTCGAATTATGGTGACTTTTTTTATAGTCTCTTGAATGTAATCAGGTCCTAAACAACATTAGTTTTCGATTTTGTTCCAAGTGGGTGAATGGCAACGCCTGCCACACAAGGCTTCATACGGGACCATACTGATGCTGGAATAATAACTGTTATTATAAAAAAATTCATACAAGAGAAGGTACTCATACCAGTTATCGCCAAAGTCGAGGACACAAGTGCGAAATATGTCTTTGAGTGTCGGATAGTACACTCAGCTGACTATCGGTCTGAGGATGATAGGTATTATTGAAGTAAAATCCCGAAACAAGTGCTTCTTAAAAGTTATCCCAGAAATAAAAGGTGAATCGAGGATCTCTATATGATATAATGGATGAGGGAACGCTACGGAGTCGAACAATCTCCTTATGGGCTAATCTGCTAGTCGAATCTGTGGTTCTGATTGATAGGAAATGAGCGATCTTGGTCAATTTGTATACGATGACCCATATTCCATTTCGACCGGAACAAGATCTGGGTAAACCGGTGATAAAGTCTATGGTCATATGCTCCCACTTTCATTCTGGAATAGGAAGGCCTTGCAACAAATAGTCAGGTTTGATGCAAACAAGGCTAAAAACACTCAAGATACTCAAAGAGCATCAGAAGGTGACTTGGAGCAAATTTCAAATGATGTAAACACAAATATAGTTCCAAACCTAAAAAATTTCAACAGACCAGTAACAAGATCAAAGGCAAAGAAGTTTAAAGAGTTGCTCCAAGTTTTTACTCAAAAAACATGTGGATGATGGGCTGGCCAATTGTGGAAAGTTCAAATATGAGCTTTTTGAACAACTCAAATTCGTAACTTTAATTGGATTTAAGTGATTTGGGATAATTTGGGCTTGTTTGAGTCTTATTGATAATGGATGAATAAACCTTGTATATGGGCTGGATTAGTTGAATTTTTTTAAGTATTTTGAATTGTTTTATTTTAGTTTGAGTTAATTAAGCCCATATACTTAAGTATAACTCATTTTGGGCTTAACTCTTGTCTTAGTGTTATTACAAAAATGAGCCCATAACTATATGGTGCCACAAACAATTAGTGGTGTTGGTTAAGAAGATTGGAGTTACAAGAAATTACATAACAATTACATGCCTATAATTGCCTAGTTATTGTTAGAGTGACAATTGTAATTACTACATAATTAACCTAGTTATTGTGGGAGTTACAATTGTAGTTATTGTATTGTAACATATCATTGATTTCTTTTGCTATAAATACCAAAGGAACTCTTCTTTGTAAACATCAAGAGTTGTAATCAAACATTTCAGAATTGAGTTGAGAGCGTTTTGGCTTTCTTTTCACTTTATGCACAAGGTGTTGATTTAGAATATAATTGTTATCACTTGTATTTTAATTTTGATTTTCTATTTCAATTGTTCTTGATGCTTATTTAGATTGGGTTCAAGGGATATCATTTATCTTTCTTGGGTTCTCTTTAACTTCTACCATTTGGGTTATTGAACAAATTTGATTCCTTTTTTACTTGTGATCTAAATTCTGTTCTAAACCGATTGAAGAGTTCTAAGGTTCAAGTAAGGGTCTTGGGGTTCCGCATCAAGGTCTCTAGTGTTCAGCCTTAACTTGTTGCAAGTAAAGCATCGGGAGACATAATCGACAACATCTTTTTTCATTCCATGCCACCAATATTGATGTCTTAGGTCTCTGTACATCTTGATACTTTCGAGGTGGATGGACAATTTAGAGGCATGGGCAGCCTTGAGAACATCTGTTCTGATATTAATTTAGGATATTATAAGATTGACCTCAGATCGGGTTATCATTAGTTGATGGTGAAAAAAGAGGATATTCCTAAAATAGCATTCCAATGCAGGTACAGTCAATTTGAATTTTAAATCATGCCCTTCGAATTGACCAATGCTCCTACCATATTTATGGACTTGATAAACCATGTCTTCATATATGCATTGGATCAGTACACCATCATTTTTATTAATGGCATCCTAGTGTATTCTAAGAATTCTAAAGAACATGAAAATCATTTGACCCGTGTGTTGGAAATCCCCTGTCGTCACCAGTTATACACCAAGTTTAGTAAGTGTTCTTTTTACTTAAACCAGATGTCTTTCCTCGATCAAATGATTTCTGGTGAGGGAGTTTATGTCAACCCCTCAAGGTTGAAGCTGTTATCAATTTAACACCAACTGACCAATGTTACTAAAGTTTGCAGTTTCTTAGGATTGATTAGCTATTACCGGCATTTCATTAACGGTTTCTCCAGGATTGCGACTCCCTTGACTCACCTTACTAGGAAGGGTATAGTATTTGATTAGAATGATTATTATGAGAATAGTTTTATTGAATTAAAGTACCACTTCTCTATTACACCGGTATTGATCCTCCCTAGCAGTACTGGATAGTTTCAAATTTTCTGTGATGCATCTCACATGGGTCTAAGATACGTACTCATGTAGCATGATCAGATAGTGACTGCAGGAAACTAAAACTTCATGAGTGCAATTACCTCGCTCACGACTTGGAACTAGTCGTCATTATTTTCACCTTGAAAATATGGTGTCACTACTTATATAGCCATACCTTTAAGATCTACACGAATCATAAGAGTTTAAAATGCATGTTCTCTCATAATGAGCTAAACATGAGGCAGAGAAATTTGATTGATCTCTTAAAGGACTATGACTACAAGATCTTTTACCACCCTAATAAGGGAAACATGATCGCTGATGCATTAAGTCAAAAAGAATCTGCTATGTGGCCCAATTAATGACTTCCAATTAGAAATTGGTTATAGCAATGCAGTCCCTTTATCTGAATCACTATGGTAACGGTGGTTATCTCGCCCAAATTTGAGCCTTGCTTAACCTCTTCATGTAGATTTAGAAGGCTCAGTCAATTGATTCCAAGCTCCCACAGAACCTTAGTAAGTATAAATCTAACGAGTTTCCTAATTTCAAGATCACTGATGATAGTTTATACTGATTTTATAATCGTGTTTGGGTACCTGCAACGGTTAGGATGGATTTTTGAAGGCAGCCCATACATCCAAGTTATTTATCCATCCTGGGAACACCAAGATGTACCATGACCTGAGGCACCATATTGGTGGCCAAGAATGAAGAATGACATTTTTTAGTCCGTCTCTCAGTGCCTCACTTGCTAGATAATCAAGACAGAATATCAGAGACCTGGCGGTTTATTACAAGTTCTCCCCATCTACGAATGAAAGTGGGAGCAAGTAACTATAGATTGTCACTGGTTTACCTAGGACTAGCTCTAATTGTGATGTAATATGGGTCATTGTAGACTAATTAAGCAAGATCGCCCATTTTCTTGCCATCAAAACAGTCGACTCAACTAATAAGTTGCCTCACTTGTATGTTGAGGAGATTGCCCAACTCCACGACGTTCCTTCTTCCATTATTTCTGACAAAGACCCTTAGTGTACCTCCCATTTCTAGGACAACTTCTAGGATGTCCTTGGCTCAAACCAGTATTTTAGAATTGGCTGTCTTCCCAAACTTATGGGTAGTTCGAGCGTACCATCTAGACATCAAAAGACATGTTGCGCGCTTGTGTTCTAGACTTGGGAAATAATTGGAATGAATATTTTTCCCTCTGCAAGTTTGTTTATAACAATAGTTATCATTCCAGCATTGACATGACTCGATATGAGGCCCTTTTATGGTAGGCTCTGTCATTCACCTACTTGTTGGAACGAGGTTGAAAACAAGCCTCTTTTGGGATTAGACTATAACCAAGAGACCATTGACAAAATCATCGTTATCTAGTAGAATCTTACCACTACCCAGAGTCATCAGAAGAGTTATACCGGCAATCGTAGGAGACTGTTGGAGTTTATTGTAGGTGACTTTGTCTTTCTCAAGGTTTTCGCATATAAAGGTAGAATGGGGTTTGGAAAGAAAGGCAGGAAACTAAGTCCTCAATTTGTGGGACCTTTTGAGATTCTGGAGTGTGTTGGACTTGTGTCGTACCGCCTTACTCTACCACCAAAGTTCACAGGTTTGCACAATGTTTTTTATTTTTCATGCTTAAGATACTACCATGACCCTTCCCACATTATTTCGCACCAAAAAACTTATGTTCATGCAGATATGACTAATGCAAAATTCCCAACCGAAATTCTTGATTAGATGAAGAAGGTCCTACGCAATAAGAGGATTTCAATGGTCAAGGTGTAGTGGCAGCACCAAATTGGAGGAGGTGAAATGGGAGCTAGAAGAAGAAATGGGGAAGAAATTTCCGCACTTGTTTATGAAAAATTTGGGGGACCAAATATTTTAAAGGCGGAGGGAATATAACACCCCAAAACCTTGATGCTTAAATGTAATTGTGTAAAACTCCTATTTATTGGGTTTCTAAGGCAATTAACTATTTAATTTGATGTTTTAATTCCACATATTTTTAAGATTTACTTTAAATTATTTATTTAAGTGATTTTATAACTAAGTTTTCATTTTTAAGAAAGACAGAAAATAAATGGCAGAGAAAATCCCATGGGAGCCGCGGGAAAAATCCTCATCTATGTAAGGCCCTACGAACCATGCACATTTGAGTACATGTGGCCATCAAGATGTGCGCCTGCGCCCACATCCCGTCCGTGCTGTGTGCGAGGCGTGCAGTTTGCACATGATCACATCGTGTGCAGGCGCCGCCTTGGTTAGCCTGCAGCAAGTCTTGGGCAGCCTGCGCCACCCTGGGAGGCCTGTTGGCCTGCACACTGCTGCTATTTGGTAGGCGTGTGCTGTCCCTTTACCAGCATGCCCTCGATTTTTGTGCTAAGTCATCGCATCACCATCATCTCATTGACTGTCCCTTAGTCATGTTCATCAATTTTCGTATCCCGTCGGTCAATTTTTCCTCCCTCTCTCCTCACGAATTCATGCCACTCGGTAAAAATCTGACTGTCTATTTTCTCAATAGATAGGGCCCTCTTCCCACCATTTCTTCACACTTCCTCTCCATTTTATTTCCTTAAGAGTTTCTTAAAGAGAGAGAGAGAGAGAGAGAGAGAGAGAGAGAGAGAACTAAAGAAAGAAGAAGAACTTAGGAACTCTTCAAACTTTCGGCGAGGGAAATCTTTGTACTTTTTCGTATATTCTAAGGAGCATTTCTAGAAAATTTAATTTAAAATATTACATGATTGATGTGAAATAGTAATTGAATGTTTTAGTAAATTTTAAGTTTAAAAATTAAATTGTTAAATGATATGGCTATGATGGAATATTAGTGATGCACGAGATATCAAGATTTTTGCATTAAGATGCATGAATATTTTATGAAAATAGTCATGTAGGCATAACGCCATAATATTTATGTATGGCATTTATAATTATATAATCTGTTAGGCTATTATCTATAAGGCTTCTATTTCTCCCCCATCTGATATAAAAAGATGTGTGAGAACTGCTCCCTGTGGATGACGGTGTACCCTCTAATGAGAGTGGTTACACGATATGATTTATAGGGCCACTGTGGCAATATACGATCATGGCTATAGTTTACATGTAAGACCATTGTGGTTGACACGACCATGGTCATAAAGCATGCTATGGTTTGGCAAGCCGCAAATGTGCTATAGTTTGGCAAGCCGTAAATATGTTATAGTTTGGCAAACTGTTAATGTGTTGTGGTTTATCAAGTTATAAATATGCTGAGATGAAAAAAACTGTCATTCCACAGTGGTAGTCGAAAATTCGTATTACCCTCAATAGATATTGGTCGGAACGGCTTTGCGCAAAGAATAAGTAAAATATGAAACAAGAAGTCATAGCATGATTCATATTTGTTTGATTTTCTCTATTTTATGCATAGTTGATATGAATGTCTTGATATTAACGATATCTAAGCAAAATAAAAATGTTTTCTATATCATTAAGGTGGGCTCACATGCAACGATCTTCGATAGTAAGCAGTTAATGATATATATTTTTTTAAGTTTAAGCACCTTTAAAATCTTAGTAATATTGTCTAAATACTATTTTGCTTACTGAGTTTATGGAACTCACCCCTTTTCATGCCTCCCAAATGAGGATGATAGTGATGACCCATTCATCGATTTACAAATTAAAGCTTTTAAAGGTCCCGCGGATCCTTGAGATGATACGAGTGCATTTTTTTAATCCACACTCTGATGAGTCTAATATGTAGAAGAGGCTTGTATATTATTTTAGCCAAACTCTTGACTTCAATGATGTAAAATTTGGAACTCAAATTTTATTTTGTAAGGGATTTATAAAAATTTATTTTAGTACATTTAATTTATTTTAATGTACTCGTAATATGTTTCTGTATCTGTCCCTTATGCTACATTTAGTATTTTAGATGTCACAGAAATAGTGGCAGCAACTGTACCTTTACCTTCAGCTTGAAGTGGCTTTTTGTCTTAAAGGTTTACTTTTGTCTTTTGAGACTCATCATGCTCTTTAAATACTGATTTTAGACCTATTATATGACTTGAATAGCTGTTGTCCAAATGCCAAACTTCATTTGTAGTTAAATCAACATGTTTATCTTCATATGCCATGAACAACACCTCTTCTTTATCTTCTGCAGTATAACTTGTTTTTTTTTCTTGTTTCCAGCATTTAGCCCTCATGTGCGACACTTTTTGCAATAGAGGCACTAAATATTGCTTTTATTATAGCCTTTTTTATTTGAAGATTGCCCATGATCAGCTTGCCATTTCTACCATTGTTTCTTCCTCTACCATGGCCTTAATCGTGATATCCACCTCTATTGAATGTTTTTCTTAAATCATTATCATGTGAAGTTGTATCACTTTTAACTTAAAATTCCTTTTCCTAAATCTTGTCAAATGATCTGCTCAATCTTGCCTCATGTGCTTGTAAAGAACCAATTAGTTCATCAAATAAAAAAATATAAAGATCTTTTAATTATTCAATGGCAGCAACATGATCAAATTTAAGAGTCAAGCTCCTTAAAACTTTTTCAACAACAGTTTGATCATTAAGTTTCTCCCCATAGGATCTCATTTGACTCACAATTTCTATTACTCTTTACAGAAACTCTTGCATAACCTCATTACTTTTTATAGACAAAGTTTCAAAATTATGGCATAATGATTGAAGTTTAACCATAATTACCTTTGTTGAGCCTTGAAATTCCTTCTTTAGTGTCTACCATGTTTCCTTTGCTATAGTTGCAGTAGAAATCCTTAAAAAAATAGTATCATGAATAGCTTGCTGGATAAAGAACAATGCCTTTGTGTCCTTCTTCTTATTTTCCCTCAACTTATTCTTCTCATCTAGGTTAATATACCCACTTTCCACAAGGTCCCAAAGGTCTTGAAACTTGAACAACGTCATCATCTTAATGCTCAAGAACTCATAAGAGTCTCCTTTGAAAATGGGAATGAGGGGCTGTGACATATTCATACTACTCCCATTTGTTACCATAGAAGCTTTCCCATAGAACTTTTATCAAACACCTGGTGAGTGATGAACCTGGTGTGCTTTGATACCAGTTTTGTTGGAAAATAAGAACAAACCAGCAAAATAAGTAAAAATAGCATAGGAGATTTTTTGGAATACTGAATGAGTTTTTCTGCATATATATCAGTAAAGGGAAAATGCATATTTATAGGCTTACAAAGAAACTGTTATGCTTAAAATCAATCCAAAATATCTACCACTATGCCTACACACAATTAAGAGTTAAATGCCTAACAAATAGGAAAAAATTGATTACAACTTACCCAACTAAGTAAAATATACTTAACTGTAATTTTGAATCATTCTTCAATAGGGAAAGGTACTTTATATGTGATTATGTGCAATTAATGTGGTTATATAGTTGTATTAGGAGAATGAGAATTGATCAAAATTGTATATAAAAAGTTGAGTTATGAAATTGTGGATGTTTCATGAAAGAATTGGAGTATATGTGAAGTCAAAATAGTAGGTTAGAGATTGAAATATGATAGTATGAGTATTAGTTTTCAGATTTACATACAAAGTTGTTGAGTTGGAGTAATAATAAAAGAGCCAAATCTGTATATATATCGCCGATCTTTAGATTGGAGTTTTAAATTATTTTTACTGAGTACAAAGTATGCGTCACTCACTCTTCTTTATTATTTCTAGAACAGAGGAAGCAAGACCAAGCCAAAGGACCATCTAGACTGTGGAAACTTATGAAAAGGGAACATTAGATGAAAAAACACTTGTCTATGTAAATTTGATTTTCCAGACTTTAAAGTGTTGACTCTTTAGATTTTAAAATATTTTAGAAATTTTTAAATATATTACAATACGTCATAATTGAGTTGTGTTAGAATTAACTGAGAATACGACAACTATGATAGGAGTATGTGGATGTTAATACTTACTATGATGAATGAATGAAAGGTAACAACCATAATTGCTTATGAAATTTTGGGTTGTTACAAGTGGCCTCTTTCAACCTACTACATCTATATATATCCTTGACCTATATAAATCGACTTGAAATGACTACTCTATGTTTCTAATAGCAAACCATAGATATGGATTAGTCCCTAAATTTGAATAGTTTTGATCAATTAAAAAAAGAAAAATTTAATGTTAATCAGATTATTTATATCAAAATTAAGAAGAAAGAGAAAAAAAGTGTTGCAGAAGATCCTAACCTTTATTTTTATTTTTACTTCTAGTATAAACAAATCATCCTCCTATTTTTCTTTATTAGAGCAACTGGATAAGATTAGGAAAAGTTTGTGGAACTTGAAAAATGTTCAAAAGTAGCTTAACCCTAATATGAAATATGAAAAGGAGCTTAAATATGATTTTCTCAAAGCGTTATTTTCATGTTTTTCTGCCTCTTAAGTTATCGATGAAAAGTATTATAATTATGTGCCAAATTTTATGTGATATCCAGTCTCATATTATAAATATATTGTTGAGCTTCATATAAAGGAATTAAGTTACACACTGATAATAATTAAAGCTTCAAGTTTTAAGAGTTTGTGGTTTGAGTTCAAAGAGCTATTGTTGTAATTGTAATTGGACTTGAGATGTTGTAATTGCTATGAGAACATGTGTTAGCTTCATGACTTCAATGCAATACTACATACTGTATATCTTGGGATTGTAATTTATAATCGTGATATGTCGCTTTCATGAAGATATTAAGAACTTGGATGGTGTTTACATTGAAAATGCATATGATGAGTTAAGGTCCAAATTTCAAGCTTACTTTGAGGTGGGTAATGTAATTTTATCTGAGTAAATATTTTTTAATTAATTTAATCACAATAGTTTATATTTAATCATCAAATTAATTAAATTAATTAATGAATTAATTGTGTAGTTGGTGAGGGGATCAAAACCAATGCCAGATAGCTGAGGGAAGGATGAAACCAACTCATGCGGACCACCACCTACCTCGCCTAAGTCATCAACCAACTGAAGTTCCAATAGAATCCACCAACACCTCTTTTAATTTTTGTTTAAGTTTATATTTAGAAATAAATTCCATTAGAATACAATTAGGATTATTTTTTTATCATTTTTATTTTGCAAGGTTGGAAACTTTGATTTCTGGGTGCTGTAATATTAATTCACTTTTAACTATAAAACTCTCTTGGTAGCTAATATTATGCTCCTCATCTTTTAGTTAAGATCTTATGGAAATTTCATTCTCTTAAAACTTTTTTTTTCTTCTCTTTGATTTACTTTTCATTTTTTTATCACTTTCATACTAAACTCGGATGAGAAGCCATAATCTAAAATCTAAGATGATATATATGTGTCTGGGAAAAAAAAATTAGACCAAGTTGGACCAAGTGTGGATTGTCTGTTAAACCTTCTTCAATGTGAGAAGAAAAGGAGACTTGATTGGTGTTGGACATTCCGTCATTTCCTCATGACCTACTTCTCTTAAGTTATCCATACAGTTTGTAACATTTTTTCATAATATGTAAAACAATTCCACAATGTTCAAAAGTAGGCTTATTTGTACCCATTTTAAAGCATTTTTTAATAGAATGATCATTTACCTTGTAGTGTGTATGAAGCTTCCTTTCTCGGTAAGATCCTGTACCCCTATAATTTTTATTTAGATCCTTAATACTAAAAGTCAATGTCTGTTAGCCATAGTTTGGTGATATTTTCCTTCGCTTCTCTTTTGGGTGAATAATTGAATATACCTCATGTAGAAGGAATCACTAATACTGATGCTTTGATGTCCTTAAAATAGTTTCGGACTTGATGAGTTTGATGATTTGTGAATTAATAGATTAGGCTTTTGTAAGTAAAGAAATAAAACTTGCACAAAAATTAAATGAAGAAAATTAAATAGGAAGATCAAAATATAATATAAAATAAAATATATTTAGGAGTACACAGGGCAAACAGTAAAGATTTTTTATAAGGGAGATATGAATAAATGTGCAGTCCATGATCGAAGGAATGATTATGAACTCTATCTCATGGATCATTTTATTGTTTTGTGATTTTGATTATAAATATTACTGTAACTATGACTTATGGAAGCGTAACTATGAGTAGGTCTATATCAATAGGAGAAATTATCATTTTCTTCCGTGATTGTGACTGAATGATATTATATGAAAAGTAACGAATTTATGTGCATGTGTATTAGTTGTTTTTTTTGTGAATGATGAAAATTTATTGCAATATAAATATGTATATAGGAAAAAGTACTTTATATGTGATTAGGTGTCATTAATGCGGTTATACGACTATATTAAGGAGAATGAGAATTGCTCAAAATTGTATATGTAAAGTTGAGTTGTGAAATTGTGGATGTTTCATGAAAGAATTAGGGTACATGTGAAGTGAGAGCAGTAGGTTAGAGATTGACATTTGATAGTATGAGTATTGGATGTCAGATTTACATGTAGAGTTGTTGAGTTGGAGTAAAAGTAAAAGAGTCGAATTAGTATATTATCTCCGGTCTTTGGATTGGAGTTTTAAATTATTACTACTTAGTACTGAGTATATGTGGCTCACTCTTCTTTATTATTTTCATAACAGTGAAAGCAAGACGAAGCCAAAAGACCATCAGGATTATAAAAAATTATAAAAATGGAACATAAGATGAAAAGACACTTGTTTACATAAATATGATTTTTCAGACTTTGAAGTGTTACTTGACTCTCTAGATTTCAAAATAGATTAAGAAGAAAGAGAAGAAAATTGTTGCAAAAGATCCTAACCTTTATTGTTATTTTTGCTTCTGGTTTAAACAAACCATCCTCTTTCTTGTCTATGTTAGAGCAACTGGATAAGATAAGGAAAAGTTTGTGGAACTTGAAAAATGTTCAAAAGTAGCTTGATCCCAATATGAAATATGAAAGGGAGCTTAAATATGATTTTTTCAAAGCGATTGTTTTCTTTCTTTTCTGCTTCTTAAGTTATTGATGACAAGTACTATAATTATGTGTCAAAGTTTATGTGATATTCAGTCCCATATTATAAATATATTGTTGAGCTTCATATGAAGGAAATTAAGCTACACATTGATAATAATTGAAGCTTTAAGTTTTAAGAGTTTGCGGTTTGAGTTCAAAGAGCTATTTTTTAGATGTTATTGGACTTGGGATATTATAATCGCCATTAGAACATGTGTTGGCTTCATGACTGCAATGCAATATTGCATACTGTATATCTTTGGATAGTAATTGGTAATTGTGATATTCGCTTTCATGAAGATATTAAGAACTTAGATGGTGTATTGTGGAGATTGTGTTTGTGATAATTAGGTTTAGAAGCTACTGGACTACTAATTCTTAGGTCTGGAGTACTAAATTTTTTGTTTGTATATGAAATAATTTTTAATTTTTGTTTATCCATTAAATATAAACGATTATATATTTATAAAATGTGAAGAAGCAAATGTTCATAGTTAAGAGTTCGCATTTTCCATTTGAATTGAAAATTTTGATAGAACTAGGTTGTTTGGCGTGGAATATATCTAACTAAACTAAATATTATTTGTTTTGATCTGTCACACATCAAGAAACTAAAGAATCAATTAATTTCAGTTTGATGCTGACCTAAACTAAAAATAAAAAAAATAAAAAAAAATGTAAAATAGTTTTGATTTTAGCGTTATCTTTTATTAATTTATTAACTAGTAAATTAAAAAAAAAATCGGTCCAATTGGAATGGACCAAAAAATACTTGTCCATTCTTGATTACAAGATCCCATCTTAGTTGATTATTGGCTCAATCTCGTTCGATCTATCTATCAAAATGATGGATAGTTTAGTTATAGCATTATGATAGAAGATAGGGGATAAAATCCACCCAAATCTGTTTAAGCTACTTTTGCACCTTTTGAGAGACAATAAATTATTAACGTTTAGTGGCTATTAAAAACAAAATGAAAAAATGGTGACATGCTCGTTGGTGAAGGTCTTGATTCTCATTTGTATTTGTTTTTCCAAAAAAAAAAATAGAATGTTATCATGCATATGAATAAATGATGATAACATTGCCTTCGATATTAGTTTGTGAATTAGAAGGTTGATTAAAGAATAGCATATGAGTCAATAGAATAGCAGAAATTTATTGAAGACTTTGCTCTAAAAAAAAAAATTAGGTAGAATAGCTACATAGAAGCAGTAAAGTAGCTTCGATGAAAATTTTGAACAGAGCGAATATTTGATTATCATAAATATTTTTATATTTAGATTAAGTATTCGGTACATACTCAATAGAAAGATATAATTAAATTCAATTTAATTTAAATCAATTTATAGAATACATAATAAAATAATGTTATCCACTTTATTAATATTTAAAGTATCTCTATAGTATTTAAATAACAAGTATATAAAGGAAAGTTCATACATTCTCCTCTAACTCCGACATATCTCCATATTTTTTAATTGTATAAACTTATAATTTTTTATTTTTAATATTCTTTCTTTGATACTTTTATTATTATCAGGTGATTAATATTTTATATAAGAAGGCATTAAAAATTTTAAAAAATTGTGTTTTTCTTATGAGTTACCTAATTTAGAAAAATAATAGTTAATTTTTGATATCTTTGAAGGTTTATTTAAAAAAATATATTTACTTTGTGTTCAGCCTTCAGAATTTCTAATAAAAAAAAGCTTTTGGGAATATGTAGATTTTTTTATATATAAAAACACTGTAATGTGAAGTTTATGAATTGCAATCATGTCTTAGTACAAGAATTAGGAAATCAAGAAGTTAATGAACAACTAACAGATTAGTAAGTAACATTCTTGCCTCTTTAGCGGCTGTTTGAGCAACTTGATTATAACTCTTAGTAATTTTTTTAAAAAATTAAAAAAAAAACTTAATTTTATTTCAAAAGAAATTAGCTACTCCTTAGAATTTATCAAACTGTAGTTAAAAGTCTGATATTAATTTTACAATCTTGAGAAGATATTTAAAATATAATAATAGTTCTAATCTCAAGAAGATTATTTATTATTAAAATAGAAATAACACCAATATTTCTCAGTCAACCACTTGTTCATGTTGATTTTAATAATCACCAAATTAATAAATGTTATCACCATAATTAATTATCTCAAGTCCATAAAACATAGCAATCTTATGAATTTCCTAATCAATAGATATGAATAGTAAATACAAATTTATTATAGTATGATTCTCTTCTCATGATACTCAATGTAAATCTTGTAATCTAACTTCTTCGGATCTCCTATTAATGTTGGATGCTTTCCTTTATTGGCTATATATACATACACATTTCTTCATTTCAATTACCATCATTCTTCTATCAACTCTTCCAATTTCCTTCTACTCCAACAACTTTTCGCTCCACTTTCATTAAATCTGATTCGCAATCCTCTCGTATAGCAAACGGTCATCCCATGAGTGAACAAATCACTGCCATGAGGCAATCCTTTTTTGACGAGGTTTTTGTTGTCTTTTTTTTTTTTGAATCTCTTCAATTTATGTAAATTCCATTATAAAATCTCCAAATTATGTCGATCCTCTTTTTTTTCTCAAAAAATTAATATTGATAATTTACTATCTCCGATTTAATTCTTATCGATATCGTGGAGAAAAAGATTTCTAGCTTTCAAAAGGCAATTATCAACGTTGAGTTGCTACTACACCATGCATACATAAATGGCTTTTCCTTTATCCATTTATAGGTTGTGTATAATCATTATGTATGTATAAAATATCAAAAATATATGAGTGGACCTGATAGCACATAATTTTTATGAATCCATGTATAATATAAACACACAGATATTATGCAGCATATCACAAAGAGAGAACAATGTCCAAGAAGTAGCACGAGGGACTTGTTGTATTAGCCTTGTCTTGTGGTATCAGAAAAACATAATCAAAATGTAACTCCCTTAGTTTCTTAAGCTTTTAATTTAACAATGGTTTCATGTACACATGGTTGTATGTTTATATGAATTTTTAATTTGCATTCTATTTCATAAACATCTTTATTATTATTATTTTAAAGAAGAGGTTCTACATTTATGTACAAATTAAGTTTTCTTGTGTTGACCCTTTGGTATAGCACTCAATCCTTACTGTATACACATTTCAATACCGTCTCACTCAAGTATTTTTTTTTAGTCAAGGATTTGTTTAGAGCATCCTGTAATGCCTGACTAAAAAAATACCTGACTAAGATGGTATTGGAATGTATGTACAGTAAGGAGCGATTGCAATACCAAAGGGTTAGCACAAGAAAACTTAATCTGCACATAAATGTAGAACCTCTTCTTTTAAATAATAATAATAATAATAAAGATGTTAATGAAATCAAATGCAAATTGAAAATTCATATAAACATACAATCATGCGTACAGGAAACTATTGTTAAATGAAAAACTTAAGAAACTGAGTGAGTTAAATTTTGATGATGTTTTTCTGAGAGCACAAGTCAAGGCTAATACAACAAGTTCTTCGTGCTACTTCCTGGACTCTGTTCTTTCTTTGTGATATGTTGCATAAGATCTATACATTTATATTATACATGGATTCATATAAATTGTGTTGTCAGGTCCACTCATATGTACATATGTAATGTGACGACCTGATGCTAAACGGGGCACCAAAGCTAAATAAAGCAGACATAAAGATAACATAAACATGGTAGCGAAACTATATTTTCCAATACAAAATACAAAAACTGTATACTGAAGCATTAGGTTATCTACACTTATGAACAAATCAAGTGATAACCTATATAAGTTTATTCCCATAACTAATCCTCTTAGAAAGAATCTAAGCAGAGCTTCTCAACAACCTCATCAGAATCTACATCTGTGAGGGGTTAAATTTGGGTGAATTTCAATACTCAGTAAGATAGATAATATTAAAGACATATAAACATGCTTTGAAAATATTTCCTTAATGCATAGTTAAAAAAAATAGTGATGGGAGCAATATCAATAAACAATAATGCCTATACCATACAATTTGTATAATAACAATTTACCTGTTATTGGCGCTAAATATCGTATTTAATGTGTTTATATAATTCGTTCAATTGTCAATAACACTTAAGATCGTACTCGATGGGTTTACATAAGACACACACATAGAGGACTAGATTTGTCTTTGAAGTTTTATTACTAGTTATCGAATATAATTTATGTCTCACTAATTACAAATCTACACGCATAACCGCTTATACTATTTCCATGGAGGACACAGGTCACCAACTAGTTAAGGGTGGAAGCGCAATCAATCAATCAATAACAATGAGAATGTAAAACAATACATACAAATCACTCAATATTCTCCGGTTGTCATCCTATAATTTTCACTCTAATCGCCATCATTCATGTTCTTGAGTCCCAGGACAATGTATAGCAATCAATTTAGAGTCCTCAAACTACTGAATTCAGTTCCAAACTGGAATCTCAGTGTCACGCCCAAAGTCTAGTGGCTCCCTTATTAACCTCAATATCCCTCCAAGGAAATCTGGTTAAAAACAATATTTTATTTAAATTTTAGACTTTTAGTATTTTATTTCTTTGATTTTATATTATTTTATTCTATTGAATTACTCAAATATAGAATTATTATTGATTATTCACTTAAATTTTATTTATTGTTAATGGTAACATTTTGATTACTTTGATTTTAATTTTATTTTCTTTTTAATTAATTTGATTGTTCTAATTTTTTTATTGGCTTTTGGTTTATTTTCTCAAGGTTTAATTTTGTGTTTAAATTTTATTTACTATTAATTTCTTTCATTACAATAATCTTAGCCAATTCTCATTTCATTGACAGTTTATAATTTTCTAAATTAACCTTCACAATTCCAAATTTATTAATTTTATTGGTTCTCCCAAAAGGCCATCTGATCCAAAAGTCAAGCCCAAGAGGAAAATCCCCCTGTTGGGCTCGTGGCCCAGTGGGCTTCCGTGAAGGCCCCTTGGAATGATTTCATGCCTGTTGGGCCATCACGGCCCCCTTGCAATGGCACTCTGCACTGGTCCCATTTTGGCATTCGCAGATGCCCGAACATCTCCAACACTCTCCAGCTCGGCAAACTGTAGAGTTGCAACCTACCAGAGGGAATTCCAGGCTATTTCGGGTGCCCGAAAACTCCTCTTCTGCAAACAAACACGACAAAGCTGTGTGGTTATGAAACAGAGGCACTTTGGTGCCTAACCTGCTTGACAGAGGCAATAGAGCCCCTGTTTTCATCCCTTTGCTTCCCATTTTCTGTTTGTAAACAACATTCATCATTGATTGAGCAAAACCATCAACAAATCCAAATAAAAATATGGACAAAACAATTCATGTAAACATTAAACACAATAATATACACACTCACCCTTTCCATTTTAACACTCCACATCATTACGCATTTTAAAGAAAATTACCCATGAAATGCAATATATAAATGTCATATTTATATAATCTAGAGTATTACCCATCTTACCTCAAAGAAGTAACAGAAATTAGCTGAAAAATACAAGGACAGGGTCGGTTTCAAAGCTTGAAGAACAATTCTGCAATTACTGAGAAATGGGATAAACTTCTGGTTTTTAAGAGTATTCAGCTTGTTTAATCGATTCCTAACAGATGGCTAACATTCTAACAATTTACTAACTATCTACGATTAAGAAAATGAGTGAAATCTGGAAGTAAAAAGAAGCAGAAACCCGAACTTACCTGCAACAGTTCAACGAAGTTACTGCAATTTTGGGTTTAAAAATTTTGGAAGGACGTGTGAGTATTCTGGAAAAAAAGAGGAAGTAAACTCTGAGAGAAGACGACTCACCTACCTTAGAACAGAAGGAAGATTCCTTCCTCTTTGCACCAGAACTTCCTCTCGACACCTAACTACACACACTCTGTTTTTTTTTTTTTCTGCACTCTCTTTCCTGCTCGGATTCTCTTTGTTTGTCTAAATTTTCTTCTTGGAAGAAAGTGAAGAAGAGAGAGTCGAAAATGGGAACCTTTAAACTACATTCCCAGGACAAATCATGGCCACCTGAGTGCTTGCAAGCAATCTTGGCAATAGATGCCCAAAGGTGGTCGACTGCAAGTGGAGAGGAGAGTTGGGGCTACGACAACTGGCTGGGCCTGATCTCCCCCTAAACCAGGTGGCCGAAAGATCTTTTTAAGGCTAGGTGAGTGGTTGGTGTTTGCTTTATATTTATATATATATATATATATATATATATATACATACACATATATATATTTACATGTAGAATTTAATTAAATTAGTTTAGTTTTTAGTTTATTATTTTTATTTTTATTATTTTTTTCTTAAATTAAATTAAAAACAAATAAGGAAATTAAAATATAAATTTCTTACAAAATATAAGAATTAAAAATATCTCATTTATTAAAATTTTTACACCGGTGGTTACATGTAATACCTAAACTGTAAGTCATTCACTAAACATATTGAATCAATTCATTCATGAATATGTTCTATCATTTCTCCTCCTAGTGAAAGCAACTACAACTTACAGTCTATTTTCCCTTTTCTAGTATCCTTACGTCAGTGTACCTCCCCAGATATTCTCATTTACAACAATCACATATTACTTACTCTTCAAAACAAAAATATTGCCTTAAGTATCATAATTTTAAATATAAATACTTTAATAAACATCATAATTCACTATTCCAATATTATAATTTAAGTAGTAAACAATTCAGTAAACATTAATTCAATATTTCAGTATTCATAAGATTTACACATAATTTTATATTCATTCATATCGGTTTACATTCTATTTAAAATAGTTTCATTGCGCTACAACGAGGGCCCATCACTATATTAAAATAATTTATAAACTCTATTTATTCGGACTCTTGGCCGCATTAAACTTAATTAATTTACACTGCTTAATATTTATCGTAATTCGTAATTTTAATTTATTTTTATTTATTTTATTTTTATTTTATTTTATTTTATTTAAATTAAATAGGAAAACTAAGAAAAAAATCGAAAAACAATGAATCGGGAAGAAAATCCCGCGGGAAAAATCCTGCGAGGAGTCTGGTTGCCTGTGTAGGTGTTGGGCACTGTGCGCACGCATGGGACATTCGCACAGCACGCACGTCCCATCCACGTGCAAGGCGCAGGGTCAGGACATAAGAACATCCTGTCGCATGCAAGTGGGCCGTCTGCGTGCCACCTCGCGCACAAACAAGCACCGCACACTATGTGCACGCCTGTCCGTGCAGCAAGCCTGCAGGGATAGGCCCTATGCCTATAAGCTAGCCTGCAGTGTGTTAGTCGGAGCATTGCCACCTCAGTCAGTGCGTCGCCATTGCCTTGGGCAGCGCGCTGCCGCTGCCAGTGGAAAAGGCCATCCTTCCTCGTTTTTCATGTCGAGTATCTTTTTCTCCTATCTTCACCAAATTTTACCACTTTGCGCGAATCCAACAGTTTTAAAACTCTATAAATTGCCCTCTCTCTTTCATTCCTCTCCACACTTCCATTCTTCAAAGGTTTAGAGAGAGAAAGAGAGAGAGAGTAGTCTAATGAGATAAGAAAAGAAAGAAAGGAGAATGGTGAAGGAGAAAATATCAAAGTTTCGATAAGAAATCTAGTATTTCTTTCGATATCTTAAGGAGTATTTTTAGATAAACTGATTTAATATGATTGTTATTTTGTCTGTTTTGTATGTCTCTGTATTTAGATGAGTCGAATTATTTTTGTTTTCAAGCATGTTGTGTGAATTGCAGGCACTTGATGAATTTGTATGTAATAAATATAATATATAATCGGTAAAAGTAAAAAGTATACAAGAAAAGAAAAAGAAAAAAATTGATGAAGTATGTATGATCCGAAGTATCTATGTATTGACATGCATATTGCATCAAATAACTCGTTAGAATTTTTACCTCTAAAGAGTATCTGTTCCCCTTACCCTTTGGGGTATCTATTTCTGCCTCCCTTATCTGGTCTGAAAAGACGTAAAAGGACTGCTCCCAGTAGATAACGGTGTTCCCTCTTACGAGAGTGGTGTCGCACTATCTGTAGGGGTTACTCGTGGCTAAGTAATATCGTGACTGTAGATATCTGTTAGGGCCACTATGACTTGTACAGTCGTGGTCATAGATCGTACCATGATTTGGCTAGCTAAAAATGAGCCTGAGCAAATTGTTGTATCTGTATCTGATATGGTCATTTCACTTTGGTAGTTAAAAATTTGTGCCTGCCCTCAAATATGGAAGTTATAACGACTTCACAAAGTATGACACAAAAATCTTAGCATTTCATAATTTATTTTATTTTCTCTATTATCTGGCATGATGTATGTTGATTTTCTGTATTAACATATCGTTTTCTTAACAAATAAATGGTTTTTCATAATGTGATATAGGTAAACGAGGAAGTAAAATGGTAAGATAAAATAATTAACTTTTAAAAATCTTACGAAGTTAATTTAATATTATTTTCCTTATTGAGCATATAAAATTCACTCTTTCCATTCTCCCTCCCCCCTCCCAAGATGAGGAAGAAAATGAAAAATCACAGTTTGACCTACCCTTGGAAATTTATGAGGATCTTGTAGATCCACAAGTCTAAGTGCATGTTGTTTTTGCACTCTGATGAGTCCAATAGCATAGTGAAAAAAATGGCTCTTATATTTTGTTTTATATTTTGTAGCCACTTCAGGTCTTATTATATGTATGTATCGGAACTCATATATATTTGTAAAAGATTTGTAATGATTTTATTCCACTACATAAATTTTATCATGCACTTGTTATTTTAAATATATATTTGACACTCATTTGCCTTAATTAGCACTTGGGATATCACAGATGGTATCAGAGCTGAATTTCGCGGATCAAATCCCTCGCACTGAGGCCTTAGGTAGATGAACCTTTCCAAATTATTTTACATTGCTTAATATTTATCGTAATTCATAATTTTAGTTGATTTTTATTTATTAAAATTTTATTTTATTTTATTTAAATATGAAAATTGAGAAAAAACTCGAAAAACAACGAATCAGGAAGAAAATTCCAAGAGGAGTCTGGTTGCCCATGCAAGTGCTGGGCACTCTGTGCATGTGCATGCTCGCACAGTGGCTATAGGACGTGTGCATAATTCACACGTCCCCTCCACACGCACATATGCACAAGACGTGCACACAGCGCGCACGTCCCATCCACATGCACGGCGCAGGGTCAGGACCTGCACGTGTCTTGTCGCATGTAAGCAGTCGTCCACGTGTTACCTTGTGCGTAAATAGGCCTTGTGCACCTCGGGCCTGCGCGAAGACTAGCACCTACGCGCGCGATAGGAGACCTATGCACCTGAAAGCTATCCTGCAGCGCGCCGACCAGAGTGCTGCCACCTCAGACAGTGCGTCATCGCTACTTTGGGTGGTGTGCCACTACCTTGGGCAGCGCACTGTTGCCTTGGGTTGTGTGTCACCGTTGCAGGTGAAAGAGGCCGTCTTCCCTCATTTTTCATGCCGAGTATCTTTTTCTCCTCTCTGTTCACCAGATTTCGTCATTTAACATGAATCCGACGGGTCCAAGTTTCTATAAATTGCCCTCCCCCTTCCCACCTTGTCCACACTTCCATTCTTTCATTTTTCAAAGGTTTAGAGATAGAGAGAGAGAAAGATAGTAGTCTAGTAAGAGAAAAAGAGAAAGAAAGGAGAACAGTGATGGAAAAAATATCAAGATTTTGGTAAGGACTCTAATATCTCTTTCGACGTCTTAAGGAGTATTTTTAGATAAACTAATTTAATATGACTATTAATTTTCCTGTTTTGTATGCCTCGGCATTCAGATGAGTCGAATTATTCTTATTTTCACGCATGTTATGTGAATTGTAGACACTTGATGAATTTGCATGTAATAAATATAATATGTAATTGGTAACAGTAAAAGTAAAAAAAAAAAAAAGACAGAGAAAAGTGGAATGAAGTCTATATGGTCTGAGGGGTATCTGTTCCCCTTATCCTTCGGGGTATCTATTTCCTCCTCCCCTATTTGGTTTGAAAAGACGTAAGAGGATTGCTCCCAGTAGATGACGGCGTACCCTTTGACGAGAGTGGTATCGCATTATCTATAGGGGTCACCCGTGGCTAAGTAATGTTGTGATTATAAATATCTGTTAAGGCCACTACGGCTGGTACGGTTATGATCATAGATCGTACCATAATTTGGTCAGTCAGAAATGGGACTGAGCAAATTGTCGTATTTGTATCTGATCTGATCATTCCACTTGGCTTGTTAGAAATCTATATCTGCCTTCAGATATGGAAGTTGTAACGACTTCGTGAAGCATGACATAAACATCTGAGCATTTTATGATTTATTTTATTTTCTCTATTATCTGGCATGATGTATGTTTGATTATCTAGGTTAACGTATTATTTTCTTAACAAATAAATGATTTTTCATAATGTGAGATAGGTAAACGAAAAAGTTAAAAGGTAAGATAAAATAATTAACTTTTAAAATCTTACGATGATAATTCAAGACTGTTTTCCTTACTAAACATATAAAACTCACTCTTTCTATGCCCCTTCCCCAGATGAGGAAGAAAGTGAGGAACTCCAGGCTGACCTACATTTGGAAGTCTATGAGGATCTCGTGGATCCACAAGTCTAAGTGCATGACTGTTTCCGCACTCTGATGAGTCCAGTAGCATAGTGAAAGAAGTGACCCTTATATTTTATTTTGTATTTTGTAACCACTTATGGCCTCACTATATATATATATATATATTGGAACTCATATATATTTGTAAGGAATTTGTAATGATTTTATTCTGCTGCATAAATTTTATCATGCACTCGTTATTTTGAATTTGTATCTGACACCCATTTGCCTTAATTAACACTTGGGATGTCACATGCGAAGTCTTGGGTGTCTTGGTCTGAAAATGATAATTAATGAACAGGGTGAGCTGCACTACCCTAATAAGGATACAAAAATCAATCAGCATAATAGCTTACCAAAGCATTGTAGAAAACAATAAAACACCGATGAAATATAAACTTTAAACTTTATTTTATATTAAAAAAACTTCTCATATCTTTCTCATTCACAATAGAACCCAATCATACCATGTCCATGTTTGAATACCTACATTTTTAAACAAAAACCACCATAATTTAATTCAAAGAAAAATAAATATAGAATGCAAATTAGTTCAACAGATTTCCTATTCAATTGTGATTTATAGTTTTATTTACTTTCTTGAATTTCATCGCATGATGCCATTTTGACTAGTATCATTGAGGTTCCACTAAGATCCCCTCTACATATAGATACTCAACAACAATCGGTCGTCCTCATTCCCCAACTTATATGAGCCCATAATAATTGACATTTTGCATACCCCAATCTGTATGAGAGTCACAATAATCGACTGTCCCCATACTCCAACTAATATGGGCACTCCACTTACCAACTATCCTCATATCCCAACCCATACGAGTCCAATTAACCGTTTCTCATCCATGGTTGGCTGAGACTGTATCCACAGTAAGGTTCACCATATAAATAGTACATACCTAACCTCCCTTGCTGATCCCTATTAAATGAATTTTTCCCATTTTTTTAAGTACTCTTTCGACTTTACCCTTGACTCTTTATTCCTTTACTTCATACCCTATGTATGACCAATTTCTTCTTGTAGTTTCAGCTTAAACGTTCATTCCAATATT
The DNA here is from genome assembly GCF_054855325.1 of Carica papaya. Lineage (NCBI taxonomy): Eukaryota > Viridiplantae > Streptophyta > Magnoliopsida > Brassicales > Caricaceae > Carica > Carica papaya. The sequence goes on from NC_142317.1 coordinate 15,770,994, forward strand.
AAAGATTTAATAACTCTTAACTTCTTAATAAAATCAAATTATTTTGATACCACTAGTTCTACTTACCGACTTATTTTCTAGTTTCCTTATTTACCACAAATTAATTTATATAAACATTCAGATATTCGATTGCCATATACATATAATCACACATACCCCATCTAACACACACTCACTTGTTGTCATAACCTATAACGTGTACATCCAGACCTCAAAGCACACATAGCCCGTATCATCCATATAGATCTTTCTCACTTCTGTTTATACAGACCCGAACACATGCACACTAACACAAAAACGCACAATCAATCAAAGTATACATTAGATACTACTTGGAGACTGGTAAATTCATCAACACACACATCACTCATATAGGCATTCACCATTAAATTTAGTGTTGTACATAACTTGGATTGATAATCATGACTGAAAACACACAAAAAACAAACAAAATATACATAAGGGAAAATCACATAAACGAATTCAATTCCTCCATCAATACCAGAGCATTATTTTTTTTATTGTTCAAACAAGCCATAGATTAGATACTTTGGACTTTAAACTTCAATAAGCAATTACAAGGAATGGTTGGGGTGTCCTTACATCGAGCAAAAATTAAAAATGTTGTCTCCTCGCGGCCACCAATAATGACTGAAGCTTAGGTCTTGATTTTTATGTTATACTAGATAAATCATAAAAATACACATCACAACGACTAATTGAGGGGGAAAGAATAGTGAAAAAGGAAGAAAAATACTCACCAAGGGTCAGTTTGGGTCTCTAGTGCAGCGGTGCCACTTTGCTCCACCACCGGCCTCCCTCATCTGGTGTCTCTCCTTCCCTTCTCCAGTCTTCCTCTATCAGCTAGGGTTTTTTGTCGTCCACTCGGGTATGCGTGAATCTTGACCATCTACTTGAGTATACATGGCGAAGGGAGAGTTGTCTTATCGCCCCTCATTAAGTTCAATTGGCCTTTTCTCTGTAGGGAGAATCTAGACCATTCGATTGCCCTTCCCTTATAAATCTTTTGACATCCAAATATTGATCAAGGCATGTGGGTGTCAGATACAGAAACAGATTACGAATGCATGATAAAAATTACATCAGTGAAATAAATTAATACAAATCCCTTATAAAATATGAGTTCTAAATGTACATATAACTGAGGTCAGAAATGGCTACAAAAAACAAATGTCAAAAGATAAAAATGGTCACTTCTATCATTATGTTATTTGACTCATTAGAGTGCGAAAACAATCATGCACTCGAGGTTTGCGGATCCACAGGATCCTCATAAACTTCAATTGACAGGTCAGTTAATGGTCTCTCACTATCTTCTGCATCTGGGAGGGGGCATGGAAAAAGTGAGTTTTATATACTCAGTAAGAAAAACAGTATTTAGATAACATTGTAAGATTTAAAAGGTGAATAATTATATCATAAACACTTACCATTAGGTCATATCAGAGTTTTATCCTAACTTATAAAAATAATTTATTTGTTGAGGAAATATCATGTCATAGTCACATCAATAAAAAACAAACAGCATACTTGAAAAATAAAAAAATTTAAATAAATCATAAAATGCTAAGATTTTTGTACTATGCTTCGCAAAGTCATTCTAACTTCCATCTTTGAAGATAGATACAAATTTTTAACTACCCATTTAGAATGAGCAGATCAGATACAGATAATGATAATTTATTCATACACATTTTTTATTTGTCAAACTATGTTATGATCTACGACCACGGTTGTACCAACTATAGTGGTCCTATCAGATAGTCTATAGTTATGACAGTACTTAGTCATAGTTGATCCCTAACAGATATTTGCATCACCGCTGTCGTCAGACAACATCGTCATCCACAGGGAGTGGTTCTCTCACGTCTTTCCAGACCAGATGGGGGAGGAAAAAACAGATACCTCTTACAGATAAAAAGCCTAATCAGGAACTTGATGCAATATACATGTCAATGCAAATACATACATACTTCGGACCAGTTAGGCTTCATTCCACTTTTTTTTTCAGATAACTTTACCAGTTTTGTATTATTTTATTTACATGAAAATCATCAAGTGCGTACAAATCACAAAACATGCTTAAAATAAAAAACAATTTACTTTATTAAAAACTACTAAATATAGAATACACAAATCACACAAAATCACATATTCATTTTAATTTTCTAGAAATCCTCTTTAAGACATTTAAAGAAATATCAGATTCCTTACGAAAATCTCAAAGTTTTTCTAACATCGTTGTTTTCCTCCTTCCCCCCTTCTCTCTCTAGATAACTCCCTCTTTCTCTTTCTCTAAACTCTTGAAATATGGAATAATGGAAGTGACAAAAAAAATGGGAGAAAAGGCCCCTATTTATTGAAAATGGGGATCGTCATATTTGTGCCAAGTGGCAAAATTCGGTAAAGAGAGAGAGTGTTGAAAATAGGACAAATTCTTGATTTGACATGACACAAAAATAAAGGAGAATCTTCCTCCACTAGTGGCGGCACACTGTTTAAGGTGGGCGGTGGCATAATGCCTGAGACGACAGTGTGCCTCACTCGCCCAGCACGCGCCGTAGGCCAAGCCTACAGGCGTTGGGCTATCCTACCACGCACAGGGCCTACGACGTGCTGGGCTGCCGTGCGCAGGCCTACGATGCCCAGGCCCAAGGTGCAAGCATGTACGTGCAGGCTTACTGCGCGGACAGCGTGCGCACAACCCTGTCCGCGTGCAGAAGGGCCTATCTGCACATGACAAGACACACGTGCAGGTCTGACCCTGTGCCTCACGCGGATGGGACCTGCACATTGTGCATACGTCATGATCCTATCGCGCGTAGTGCCCATGCGAGCAATCCCTCTCCCGTGGGTGTTTTCCCACAGGAATTTTTCCTACTTTTTTCGTTTTCTTTTAAAAATTATCTATTTTAAAAAAAAAATAAAATTAAAAATAATAAATAAAAAAATTAGATAAAATTAAATAAAATAAAAGTAAAATAAAATAATAAAATCGGCATAATTTAAGAATTACAATATAAAGCTGTGAAATAAAATTAAATGAATTCAGTCTGGCCTTAAGACTTGAATAAATAGGATTTTCTAAAGACAATTTGATACGGTGGTGAGCGCGGTGTTACATTCCCCCCACCTTAAAATATTTGGTCCCCAAATTTGTCTCGAACAGGTCTAGAAACGTTTTCCTCATCTCACTTTTCAACTCCTACCTCGCGTCTAATGGAGTATGGTACTGCCATTGCACATTCACCATGAGAATCGTCTTATTGTGTAAGACTTTGTCGATCCATCCAAGAATCTCCACGAAAAATATTTCATAAGTCATATCGACTTGTACCTGCGTCTCATTGTGAGAAATAATATGAGAAGGGATAAGTTGGTACATTTTTAGCATAGAGACATGAAAAACATCATGTAGAGGTATAAACTCTCGGGATAGAGTAAACGGGTATACCACGGGTCCAATGCGCTCTACAATCCAAAAAGTTCCCACAAAATGAGAGCTCAACTTCTCTCTTTTCCCGAATCACATTTTTTCCTTGTAGGGAAAAATCTTAAGGAACACGTAGTCTCTAATGGCGAATTTTAGGGGTCTCCTACGATTATCAGTGTAATTCTTCTGATGACTCTGGGCAGTAGTCAAGTTCTTATGGATGATCGCAACCTTCTCAACAGTCTTCTTAATGAAGTCTAGTCCCAAATGACGCTAGTTTCTGACTTCACTCCAACAAGTGGGAGAACAACAGGGTCTACTGTACAAGGTTTCATACGAAGCAATGTTGATGTTGAAATAATAACTATTATTATAAACAAATTCATATCAGGGAAGATACTTATAACAATTATCTCCAAAGTCAAGGATGCAAGCACACAACATGTCTTCTAACGTTTGAATAGTATGTTCTGACTGACCATCTGTTTAGTAATGATAAGTGATGTTGAAGTACAATCTAGACCCAAGAGCTACTTGAAAGTTGTCCCAAAAGTGGGAGGTGAATCGAAGATCTCGATCGGACACAATAGATGAAGGAACACCATGGAGTTGAACAATTTCATCGACCTAAAGGCGGGCTAATTTGCTCATGGAGTCAGTAGTTCTGATGGGCAAGAAATGTGTAGTCTTAGTTAGTCTATCAACGATGACCCAAATAGCATTACGACCCGAACAAGTCCTAAGTAGTTTGGTGACAAAATCTATGGTTACATGCTCTCACTTCTATTCCAAAATCAGGAGGCTCTGTAATAAACTGTCGGGTCTCTGCTATTCTACTTTAATCCTTTGGCAAGTAAGGCATCAGGAGACATAGTCGACAATGTTCTTCTTTATTCTTTGTCACCAGTATTAACGCTTCAGGTCCTGGTACATCTTGGTACTCCTGAGATGGATGAATAGTTTGGAGGCATGGGTAGCCTTGAGAATATTCATCATGACAGCGACAGAAACCCAAATTTGGTTCCAAAATCTGAACAACCATCATCTGAGATCTTGAAATCAAAAAATTTGTCAGAAAAGAACTTACTCAAATTTTTTGTGAGTTTCTGGTCCGTGGACTGAGCTTCCCAAATCCTCATGAAAAGATCAGGCAAGGCTCGGATATGAGCGAGATAGGTACCTTTGCTATAGTAGTTATGGCGGAGTGACTACATAGCATCTACTAACTTCCAATTGGAGGATATGGTTTGGGCCAACACTGCAGATTCTTTTTGGCTCAGTGCATCAGCAACTACATTTCTTCTACTGGGGTGGTAAATGATCTTGCAGTCATAGTCCTTCAGGAGATCCATCTAGTGTCTTTGTCTCATATTCAACTCTCTCTGCGAGAAGATGTACTTCAAACTTTTGTGCTCAGTGTAAATCTCAAAGATTTTACCTAATAGATAATGAAGTCATATCTTCAAGGCAAATATGATGGCAGCCAACTCTAGATCGTAAGTAGGGTAGTTCCACTCATGGGGTTTCAACTGTCAGAATCCATAAGCGATCACTCTACCATGTTGCATCAAAACACATCCCAAGCCAATATGAGATGCATCGTAGTAGACCTGAAATCTTCTAGTGTTGTTAGGAAGGATCAACACCGGAGTAGAGGTAAGATGATGTTTCAATTCCATAAAACTTTCACTACACTCATAATTCCAGACAAATGGTACGCTTTTTTAAATGAGTCGAGTCAAAGGAGCAGTAATCTTAGAGAATCCATTGATGAATCACCTATACTAACCTGTTAAGCCAAAGAAACTGCATATCTCGACCACATTAGTGTTCGGATTCCAATTGATCACTGTTTCAACTTTGGCTAGATCCACGAAAATTCTTTCACTCGAAATTACATGATCGAGAAAGAAAACTCGATCCAACAAGAAGAAGCGTTTGCTAATTTTAGCATACAGCTAATTTCAACGAAGTGTCCCCAACACTTCAGACAAGTAGACCACATATTCTTCTTAGCTTTTGGAGTACACTAACATGTCATCAATGAATACAATAACGTACTAATCTAGTGCATGCCGAAAAATCCTGTTCATGAGGTCCATGAAAGCAGTAGGAACATTAGTTAACCCAAATGACATCACCCTAAACTCATACAGACTGTATCTACATCAAAAAGCGGTCTTCAGAATATCTTCTTCTTTGACTCTCAGCTGGTAATATCTCAATCTGAAGTCGATCTTGGAGAAGACCGTGACTCCTTACAGTTGGTCAAAAAGATCGTCGATTCGAGGTAAGGGATACTTATTTTTTTACTATTACTCAGTTAAGTTCCCAGTAGTCCATGCATAGTCTGATGGAGTCATCCTTCCTTTCATGAATAATACCATAGTGCCCCAAGGAGAATGATTAGGGTGAATAAACTTCTGGCCAAGCAGCTCAGAAAGTTGGTCTTCTAGTTCTACGAGCTTAATACGACTCATACGATAAATAGGTTTCGAGATTAGTTAGGTTTTAGGTAGCAGTTCGATTAAAAATTCTACCTCCTGCGAGGGAGGTAGACCAAGTAGTTCAACAGAGAAAACTTCCAGAAAGTTACAAATAATCCATATGGAATACACAGCAGGATCAACATCTATATTCCTGTGAGAAAACTTTCAAAAAGTTACAAATAATCCATATGGAATACATAGCAGGATCAACATCTATATTTCTGTTTATTCAATTGTTAGAAAAGATAAAAATAGATTTTATTTCTTTTTCAGGGATTACAAGGTTACAACTTTACTTTCACAACTAATAATTACTCTATATTTTTTTAACCAGTCCATTCTTAAAATCACATCAAATCCTGAGAAGTGTAATAGTATTAAGTTTACAAATACTTCTATTTTTTATTATTTTATCTTACAATCTTTATATACACAGTGAGCTCCTAATAATTCCCTAGAGGGAGTCTTTACCGTTAATATTTTCTCTAAAGGTTCAGACCTAATATCTATTTTACAAGCAATTGCATAGGATATAAAAAAATGAGTAGAACCTGTATCGATCAAAGCCTTGACAGAAGTATCATGAATAGAAAGTATACCATGAATAAGGACAGGAGTGGGGAGTGCATTGGGTTCATCTAAGTGGTACATACGACCCTAAGCTATAGGTCTGACCACATCCTTCAACTGCTGAGGGAAGTCCTTTATAAGGTGTTGGGTGCTTCTGCACCGATAGCAGGCATGATTGATACATCGACAGGGTAGGCCACCATGCGAGCAACCACAATGTTGACATGGTTGAGATGGTCGGACAGGTTATCCAGTAGGTAGAGGTAGGGTAAGAAAAAGGGTAACCCGGGTTTGTTTATCAGGGTGACTACTCACTAGGTCAGGCAATCTTCTTTTAGGTTGTTGGGGTTGTGGTTGTTGGTTACGAACTTGGGCAATTGGTTCTCAGTATTGCAACTCGATCATAGATGTCCGAACGAAGGCCTTTCAGAAACTTCCTAACTTTATGACTTTCAAGGACGACCATTAGAGGGGCAAACCTAGACAGTTTGATAAATCAGGCTGTATACTAGCCAACCGTTAGATTTTCTTGGCGAAGGTCCTCAAATTCCTCCTCCGTTTTTGGACATAGGCTAGAAAAAAGTTATCAAAGAACACATCCATTAAAACTTCTCAGGTGATAGGGGTAGGTAGGACTTCCTTTTTAAGTTGCCACTAGTGTTCTACTTTATCGTTCAGCATAAAGGCTGCTAAAAAAGACTTTTTGTTCCTCGATTAGGTCTAAAACAGAGAAAAGTTTCTCTATCTGCAATATATAGGCTTCGGCTACTAAGGGGGTCAAAGCCAACTTCAAAATGTGGTGGGTTAAGTTTCCTAAACTCTACTATGTTCTGAGAGATAGACCTTTCAGTTATTCAGTAATCTAGGGCAGGGTGTTGCCAAGGGTTATACTTGATTATGTCCTACAGTTGCAGTCAATAATTGGATAGCTTGAAAGAATTCGGTAAATTTGGCCCTAGTTGGATGGTCCTGGGCCTCAGGTCTTTCGATATGTTCTACGGAAGGTCTTCCTAACGTCCTTCCAAGAAAAGAAAGGAATACTCGAGTTGGTGGTCTATTTAGAAAAGATGACTTATTTTCCTAGATATCCTAAGGGTCTTTCTACCTACAGTCTCAGTTATAAGGGATTTGATCCACGTAACTGCTCTGATACCATCTATGACATCTCAATATTGATCAAGGTATGTGGGTGTCAGATACAGAAACATATTATGAGTGCATGATAAAAATTATATGCTACGGATCAAATTAATACAAATCCCTTACACAATATATAAGTTCCAAATTCATATATAATTGAGGCCATAAGTGACTATAAAATACAAATGTCAAAATACAAAAAAGGTCACTCTATCATCATGCTATTGGACTCATCGATTATGGAAACAATCATGCACTCAAGGTTTACGAATCCACAAGATCCTCATAGACTTCAATGGGTAGGGGTCAGCTGACGGTGCCTCACTATCTTTCTCATCTAGGGGGCATGGAAAAAGTGAGTTCCATTTGCTCAGTAAGAAAAAATATTTAAATAACATTGTAAGATTTATAAAATGAATAATTATATCATAAACACTTATTATTAGGTCATGTCAGAGTCCTATCCTACTTTATAAAAATAATTTATTTGTTAAGGAAACATCATGTCATAGCCACATCAATAAAAAACATACCATACTTGACAATAGAGAAAATCAAATAAATCATGAAATGCTCAGATTTTATATCATGCTTCGCGAAGTCGTTCCGACTTTCATCTTTGATGGCAGATATGGATTTCTGACTACCCATGTAAAATGATCAAATCAGATATAGATAACGACAATCTACTCAAGCACATTTTTTGCTTACTAAATCATGGTACGATCTAAGATTACGGTCGTACCGACCATAGTGGTCATATCAAATAATTTATAGTTACGACAGTACTTAGCCAAAGGTGACTCCTAACAGATATTTGCGTGACCGCTCTCGTTAGAGGGTATGCTGTCATCCACAGGGAGCGGTCCTCTCACATCTTTATAGACCAGATGGGGGAGAGAAAAATAGATAGTCCTCAAAGATAAAAAACCTAACAAGACACTTAATACAATATGCATGTCAATACAGATATATACATACTTCGAACCATTTAGGCTTCATTCCACCGTTTTTTTTTTTTTCAGACTATTTTACAGATTTCATATTTTTTTATTTACATGCAAATTGTCAAATGCCTACAAATTACATAACATGTTTGATATCAAGAATAGTTCACTTTATTAAAGACTACAAAATATAGAACATGCAAATCATACAAAATCACAAATTTATTTTAATTTTCTAAAAATATTCCTTAAAATGTTTAAAGAAATACTAGATTTCTTATCAAAATCTCGAAATTTTTCCTACATCGTTGTTCTCCTCCTCCTCTCCTTCTATCTCTACATCTTTACGACTTGTCAGACCATGACACGATCTATGACCACGAACGTGCCAACCACAATGGTCCTATCAGATAATCTATGGTCGCGATCACACTTCGCTAAATGTGATCCCTAGAGAAATATCACGTCACCACTCTCGTCAAAGGATACGGTGTCATCCACAAGGAGCGGTTCTCTCACGTCTTTACAGACCATATGGGGAAGAAATAGAAACTCCTCAAAAATAAAGAGTATAACAAAACACTTTCTACATTATGTATGTCAATACAGATACATGTTTCTCATACCATTTCGTACTTAATCACCTTTTCATATTTTGTATATTTATTTAAAAAATTGTACCATTTAAATCACATGCAAATCATCAAGTTCATATACGATCATATAACATGTTTTATCAAGTAAATTTTAGTTTATTTGGACATTTAAACATAATCATGTAAATCATAAATTCAAGCTTCATAATTTTGACTCTAGAAATACTCCTTAAGATGTTTAAAAATAAATACTAAATTCATCACTGAAATCTCGAAGTTTCCTATACCTTTTCTTCTCCTTCTCTCTCTAGATCATTCACTCTCTCTCTCTTTCTAAGCTCTTAGAGGATGGAAGAATGGAATGGAAGTGTTGAGAAAATAGTGAAGGGAGGGTCCCTATTTATAGAAAATAGGGGTCGTCAGAATTGCGCCAAATGATGGAATCTAATGAGGAGAGAGAAAGTCAATAAAAAATAAGTGATGTGATGACCGACGGATGTGACCGATGGACGGATGACGCGATATAATAGTAGCACAAAAACGAAGGCACACCACCCAAACGATGGCAGCACGTCGCCCAAGTGACAACAGCATATTGCTCAAGCCGACGGTGGCTCGCTGCATATTTATTAAGTGATCTTAGAGCCTTAATAAATAAAGGTTCACAATTATAAATTAAACGCAAAGGTTTACAGGATGTTACAGAGCTAGAGAGAGAGTACAAACACGCTCAGAAGAGCTTTTTCTTTATTTTATTTTTTATTTCTTGTGTGTAAAAAATAGTAGATTACAAGACTGTTTATAGTGAAATTATTGACAATTCCGTGGCATGCACTAATTTGTTTTGAAATCGTAATGTTAATCGGCAATAAAATACATACTTACATATACTCACAGCTTACATACACACGTGAAAGAGAAAGAGAGAGAGAGAGAGAAAATATTCCCAGGCTTCATCCAAATTTGCTATAAGGAAAGAGAAGCTGGAAAGAGAGACTTCTTGGGCTTCACCCTCTACCACGTCTGCCACGTGTTAGCAACAGTGTCTGAGAGGGAGACTTTTGGAGCATGCTTCCAGAAGAAAAGAAACACCCAAAAATATCACCATTCTTAAAACTAAAATAATTGTCATGAGTTTAATTACTAAATTATTTAAAATGTTGTTGTGGGTTTTATAGAAGGAATTTTCTTTCATCTACGGTTTTGATTACTTCTCTTTATGATTTTCTTGACTCAAAACATTTATAACTGTAATGGATTTCTACAACCATCTGTGAAAATTAAAATCTCAAGTGCATGAAAGGCAACTTTAATTTAAGTTGTAGGCTCCAAGACATATACTTTTGACATTTACAAGCGTAACAGAGTATTGACTTGACAAAAGATATTACGTGTGTGCTTGAAGACCAAATAAGATCACATAGAGTCTGTAAGTTTTGCATGATTCTTTTAAATAAGTCTTAAGAACAAGTTTTTCTAAATCACAAGGTAAAAAAAAAAAAAAAAAAAAGAATCTAAAATCCAAATCATCTCAAGAGGGACAAATAAATGTATAGACTATGTTAAAATGATATATTAGATAATATATAAGGGGATAACATATTTATAAAAAAAAAGTTTCAACCCTTATGATCGTAATGACTTTTTCTAGAGAGAATTTAGATCATAAATCAATGTGTTGCGCAAGACGGACCATGGATTTTGCTTTTATTGCAATTGTTAAATGACTCGATCTTGGCCAAAAACAAACAAGCAAAAATTACATAGGGACAGGGAGTGAACAAAAATTTTAGCTTTTGAACCACTAATTTGTCTGATGTAGGTTGAATAAAAATGATGAAGTAATGGAATTAATTTAAGCTAATACTTAATACAAATAATTACAAATAAGAAAGAAAATAAAATAAAAACAACCTACTGAACTATATGAACAAATGTTGGTTATATGATCCATGTGAATTTTTTTTTCTGGCACTTCATATGGAAATTTTCATTAAAAGAATACGATAATAATGGTACCTGTAGATTAAAGACTTTGGCTCAAGATATGATATGGGCGATCCAATAAGCTAATCAATTTAAAACTAAATGAAATCTAATTAATTTTATCAGACTATAAATTTTTAATAAAGGAAAACAAAAGAATTCTCATAGAGAAATTACAGCCAAAAATTTTGGATTAATTATTATTAGTATCAATATCCAAGAATGTATTTGATGACATTTAACTTTTTATTATTTTGTTCCCGTAAATAAAAAAATAATTGGATACAATATATATATATATAGCTATATATTTAGTGAATGGAAGCAGCAACAGAAGAACAGTGTTCCCAAATTTTCTGGCCATTATGGACGATTTTTGATCTATCTCCTTTGATTAGAGCATCATCGAAAATGTCTAGAATAAATGCATCATGACAATTTTTATTCATTCCTACTAACTTCAAACAACAGTCATGAGTAACTTCACCGATGTCAAATAAACTTGACAAAATTCTATTGCCACAGTGTGCATTCATCCGCGATACACAATCATATTTCTCTATCAATTCTTCGTGTGAAAACACATGAGTAATGGACAATAATACACATGCGACGAACAAAATTTTACTAAATGAGCTGTAGTTGTTCGCCACCATTATATTTTAAAAGAAGCTTAATATTTCTCTCTTATTTTTGGTTACTTATTATTTTACGACACATTCAACTAGCACAAATAAAAGTTTATTTATAAATTTGCAAGAACATTTGAAACTCATTTTTTTCTTTAATTGAAATAAATATTTTTCATTAGTAACTTCTTACTGTTATAAATAATAATAAATAATGACTTTTTATGTAACATACAGTATGTAAATATTGATTGACAGATATAAACACCTTATATCTTAAAAAATCTATGAATATATTGTTGAAGTTTCAATATTCTTGAGACAACTGAAAATTAATGCATTGAATTGTAATAGAAATAGGAATTTGATTCTTTAGTCAATCATGATAATTAAACAAGAAGTTAGTGCTTAAAAAGGTACAATTTTCAATCTAATTTATTGGAAAAAAAAAAATATCACATTGTAAATACATACTAACTCGTTTGATAAATTAAATAAAAAAATAAATCCAAAATATAATGAAACAAAAAGAGGGGAGTTGACAAAATAAGCAAAGGAATAGATTTGGCACATAAACAACTAGGGAAGATCATAAAAGCATTGGGACAAGCACTATAAGGTGTACGAACATTATACGTCCATTACGTATTTACGTAGGAGTTCAAATGCTTGCATGACTTATGTATCTTCCTGCATGTTCATAACTTTCATGTCCAAGTAAGATTCTATAAAACTTAACAGTATATTTGGTTGATAGATCATTAATGCGCAGTATGGTAATTCATTGATTTGTCTTGTTTAGATCACTTCCAAATAGATGATATGGTTAATTGAATGGTTTGTGACGGTAGCTTATTTCTTTATTTTTTTTCAAATTTTTCAAATCACCAATTTAGTGATTTTTAACGATTAAATTTTTTTTTCTTGTTTTATCCTCACAATTATTTATTAATTCCCTTATTATCCTTACCCAAATTTTGTTTTTCTTATACTTAAACCTACCATTCTTTTCTTTGCCGCGGCTTACTTCTCATCTTCTTCTCTGCTTCTGCTTCCATATTCTGCTAATTTGTGGGGAATTAAGAGAGCTTTTTGTAGATATTTCTGGGAACCAAGAGGAAGGGAAAATCAGAGATGAGTTGAGGGAGAAGCAGGCTTGGCTTCTATTAGGAATGGTAATGTAGCATTTTTCTCTTCGTTTTTTTTTTCTCTTTTCTCTATAGTCAGATGTATGATCAATGAAACGAATGTCTCAGTGATCTATGATTGAACATTGATAACTCAGTTTATTTGTTTTTGTTATAAAGTTATTTGGCGTTTTTAATATTAATTTCTTCAAGTTTCAAGCAAATTTGATAGTAGCATTGGTTTGAGTTCCTAGTTTGCTTTTTTTGTTGCTTCAATAAGAGTTCTTTTTCTATTCCAAGTTGAGGGAGATTAAGGGAAGATTTTTAACTTAAATGAAAATAACTAGGGATGAGGATAGAAGTTTTTCAATCTTGCTTCAAACCCTATGCCTTTTCCCTTTCTTTCCTAGAACTTTGTTAGCTAATGAAAATGATGACTACTTTAAATCATTATTAATCTTTACTTTCTTTAATAATTGCATCTATGTATGACTTGATTATTTTGACCATTCTTCATCATTTATCCTTTTATCAGTTTAGGTGCTGATGGGTCTTGTTTTTGAAGCCTACATCTGCTTGACATGGGACAATTAAGGTATTTCTTCTCTTTTTAGTTAGACAACTTGGTTGGATTTAAGCCAGAGATACTTTATTGTAAATTAGCTTCAAAGCACCTTGAAAAATTGAATAGAAGCCTAAACAAGAAAGAGCTTGTATGCCCTTAATCTTTTGGTACTACAATTCTTTTTTTCTTTTTGGGTTATTTTTCCTTTAAGCAGCTAAAAAAATGGCTCCACTTGTTCTTGTTAGAAGATATTAGTATTTGGATACGATATGGATACCTTTTAGAATCTTTTGTCCTCCTTAATCCTGTTCTGATGTCAAGAGCTTTAGGATATGGATGTTCCTTTGAGATGGACAATCTGCAGAAGAGCTCTTCCACTAATAGAAGGTGAACTATGAGAAATGATATTTCCATATCGAAGTCGTCTCTCCTGCACTTCCAATTACAAGTGAGAACTGAGGGGGAAGAGCTTGTTTCCTTTTCTATGTAAGTTTCAGCTTCTTTTTGGGCCTCATCGTCCCTCTTTCTCTCTTATTTCTAAGGTAATTCCTTTCAAACCAGAACCCCAGCTCTCTCTTTGATTTCGGGCAAAATCAATTAGAGATTTTACGAATTTCTTTACTGTGGTTTTGGTTAGAAGTTTGTCTCCTGGTTTAGACGGATATATTATCATCCATTCTATCGATACCTTCTTTTTTAAAGCATTGTTCTTGTTTCTGGAACTGAAAAAAAAAAGGAAAAGAAAAGGCAAATCCAAGTCTCTTAGTTTGGCCATATTAATCTGCGCATGTAAAGAATCCAGTGTTTGATCTGTTTTTAAATTCTGTATTATATAATTTAGTTTAACTTAATCTTATCTAGTCATGTACCCAGGCTAATATTAGATACCCACTATTTTTTTTTTCTCACTTATAAATCTTTTGAGTTAATGTGTGAAGATATATATTTAATTCTAACTTAATGATCTTGTACTTATAGTTGTATATTTAGTTTTTGTATTTGTTTATCAAAAAGCATTTGTTTTCTCCCCTTGAATTGCTTAACAATTTATGCTTAAGCTATGGCATTAACAGCTTATTGCTAATTGCAAAAGTTAATGTTTCAATAAGACAAACGAACTCTTGCATATACAGTAAGTGTTTAATGGACATAAATACTCAAGAACAAATATTGAACAAATATTTACTTGTCTGAGCTTGTTGCTAGATACGTGGTTCTTTGTATTAGTAATAGCATGTGTATAGTAAATAACAAATTCTTTCTTTGCCAAAAAAAAAAATCAATGTACTTTGTAGTTTTTAGACAAATAAGTTGATAAATCATCAATATATAAAATTTACAAAAGTTGATTGTGAGGATTTGGCAGTTTGGTAGGTTAATTTTCTGTTTGGAAAAAAGAATTCTAGAAAAAGTATGAAGTACTTGATGTAGCGCTCGGGAAATTAAAGAAAAAAAAAAAAAAAAAAAAAGGGGGGGCCACGTCAGCAGCCATGTCAGCAGACCCAGTCAGCAGTCCCGGCCAACCGGGACCTGCCACGTGGCAAGACCACGTCGATCCTGGATGGGCCACGTTGGCGATCCGCGTGCGCGCGATCGGACGGCCCAGATCAATCGCGCGCACGGACGGTCCAGATTTAATCGCACGGACGACCCAGATTTAATCAAAAACGGACGGCCCAGATTTAATCAAAATGAACGGCTAAGATCAAAAGGCAAAAGGGTATAAATAGAACCCCCACACCAGACCACAAAACCCTAGCCGCCTGCCCTCGCCGGAGAAGACGAACCAGAGCCGGCCGCCGCCACCTGCCGCCGCACCGGGGAGATTTCCGACCGTCGATCGAGGTAAATTTCATACCCCCAACTCGTTTTTCCAAGCTGATTTCCCCAGTGGTCAAATCGGAGCTAAAATCCTGGCCAAACGGCCGAAAGCCAGCGGCGCCGCCGCGCCCCTCCTCAGTTTTTGCCTCCGATGAGGCCCTTCCCAGCCTCCGTTTAATGCAATTTTTATATCACCATGATCACCATTCTTTTCTCTACAGGTTGATCGGAACCGAATCACCAAAACACGAACTTCACTGGAGAGCCGCCGCACCCGAGAGCACCGCCGCCGGTAAGCTTCGGTTTTCCGTAAATTTTCGGCCCCCCGAGGGCCGTAGGATTGTTTTATCGTAAGAACCAATGCGAGTGTGGCTGAATTCGACCGAAAACGGCCAACCCGAGGCGAACCGCCGCCGCAAGCGGCGGCGCCGTCGCCGGAGCACGGCGGAGCCGCCGTGCCAGAGTTGCGATATTGGCCGAAAGGGGCCCTGGGCCTAATTTGGGATTTTTTGGAACACGTGCAGGTACCAGTAGTGCGTTTCAGTTCCCCGAGAAAAATTCAGGAAAAATTAGGGACAGCCTGCAAGCGCACTGTGAAGCCGTGTTCGGACCCCGAAACGAGTAAGGACCCCTCACCCTATTTCCTATCACGGTTTTAAAGTTTAATAAATGATAAAACGGTATTTCATGAATCAACGAATGTGTGAAATTGCTTAAGGTCGCTAATGGAGCCCGAGTCTAGTGTGTTTGTCGGTTAACTGTTATTTGGCCTGTTTTACAGTTTTAAATGCAGCATGAGGTTTGATGTTTTCATTTTATAGTTTCGTGTGCATATTTTTACTGTTTTATTGATTATGGATTGAATGACTGGGATATTGATACTGTATGTTGTCTGTTTGGCATAAATTATCGTTTTGCTTGTTTGTATATGGATTGATAATGCTGACTGAGGGAAAGAGAGAATGAAAGATTATGTAAATGGGTAATTGTATAATGTGGTCAGCCTGACTAGATATCCTGGGAGATGGTGGACGGACCGGGTCCGTAGGGAACCCTACCGGGATTGTGGTCTCCCATACCGGACGGGGTATGGAGATCTTATGTGTTCTGGCGCCCATACCGGACGGGGTATGGGGACGGCCCGTTTCACCCTCATACCAGACGGGGTAATGAGGTTTATAGTTTTGGCGCCCACACCGGACGGGGTATGGGGACGGCCCTGGAATATGATTTCAAGTGTTCAGGGTTAACGGGTAGCGGAACCCCTATGGATCCCCATGGATACTAGTGGGCTGGTAAAAGAGGAAAAAAAAAATATGTTGTGTAACGATTGTATTATGAAAGGCTTGATAAGTATTACGTTATACAGTTTATATATGATTTCATGATAATGATGATGTTATTATTTTCGTATATTGACTTATGAATTTCACCGAGGTAAGTGAATGGTAAAGGTTTTATTATTGATAAAAGGTTTTGTTGTAAATTATGCTCCATTGGTCTTTTTGTGTTTTCTACCCACCTTTACCTCCGTGACGGTGAGATATCGTGATGTCTTTACTGGGCTAGTGTAGCTCATTCCTTATTTAATCATTTCATATCAGGAATACCTTGTTCCCGAGCCAGTTCCGTAGGAGGACGACGAAGGGGACGCCTAAAGACTCCATTTGTAGCTTTTACTTTCAAGTTTCTCCTTTAGGTAGTTTGATCTTTTATATTGTGAGCACGTTTTTGGTTTTAGTGTAAGGGATGTTAATCGAATTTTTGACTTCGCTTCCGCATTTGATATATTTAATATACATTCCATTATGAATTTCCGGGGCTGTTACACTTGGTCAATTCATATATGTGATTTTTTATGTTAATCAATTCTAGAAATTACATTACTTGAGATTGATTTAAGTTTAGTGGCTTCTATTAATAGATTTTGTGACAAATTCTTTCTCTAGGCCCATTCCTTAACATTCTAATGTAACTATATTTTCTTACACAGACACACATACATGCATATTTTCTTCTTATATTTCCTCTCTTGGGAACTATTTTGTTGCTGTTACAATCCTCATTTTATCTATCAACCATATCTTTAGTAAATTTAAGTGTGCTTAGTTCTATATTTTCTCCTTTTATGACTATACTTTTCTCCTAATTTCATGCCACCCAATCATTCACTAAACTCTCTCATACTCTGTAACTTTCATTGCTTGTTCCATGGAATGAAAAATTTGAAAAAAAAAATTTACTTGGAAAAATTTAGCCATAAGCATAGATTTTTTCTCTCTATTTATTATCTCTTAATTTAGCCAATGGTATAAATTTTACTTGAAAAAATTTGATTCACTACTAATTAAAGAATTTAGAATACGATTTGCTTGAACTGTTAAAAGTAGGTAACCCTTTTATTCTTGTTTTGTGTTAAAACTTATTCTTGTTTTATTTTTCCTCACAAGGTAAGAAAAATGGATCTTGCGGAATATGCAGCTATTTTAGTGGGGTATTTTGTCATACTTGCGATTTTTATTCATAAAAGGAGAGAGCTTCAACTTACTAAGAAAATATGAGTAGGTAGAGAGAAAGTTTGAGATAAGTTGATGAAAAGCTTGGTCTTAAGTGAGTTTTGTCGGCATATCATCAAGATGAGAGCTCCAACTTTTATAAATTTATGTCGTTTGCTAGTTATAGATGGTGGACTTAAGCACACTATTCGTGTTATTGTTGAGGAACAAGTTGCCAAGACCTTTTATATATTAGGACACAATAAGAGAAATCAAATCCTATTTTGTCATTTTTTATGATCTAGCAAGACAACAAATTGCCATTTTTATACTGTGCTACGATGTATAGTACAAATGGCAGATAAATTTCTTATTCAGCCAGATGGATCACAAGTGCATTTAGAAATAACCAACAATCCTATATTCTTTCCATATTTTAAGGTAAATATATAAGTTATTTAATTTATAACTTTTCATAACTTACAAGTTTAATTAAATTTTTTTAAATAAGCATAAGTTTAACTAATTAAGAATAATTAATTTTAAGATTGTGTTAGTTCAATTGATAGAACACATATACGTGTAAAAGTGTCTAGAAGTGATGCCCCAAGATTTCGTGGGAGAAAAGATTATCCCACACAAAATATATTGGCAGCTTGTACATTCGATTTGAAATTTACATACGTCCTACCTAGATGGGAAGGGACCGCATCGGATTTAAGAATATTAAAGCATGCATTAAACAGACTTGAAGATCCTTTAGTTATTCTTGAAGGTAATTAAAATATATTAAATTTGAATGTATAATGTATAAGTATGAAGAAAAAGTTATAACTCAAATTATTCATTGTTTATAGGTAAATTCTGCTTCGGGGTTGCTAGTTTCATGTTGTAGGGTGGAATAATTACTCCATATAGGGGAGAATAGTACAATTTGAGTGAATACTCAAGGAATCCACCATACAATGCTCGTGAGCTATTTAATCTTCGTTGTGCTTCTTTACATAATACGATTGAACGTACTTTTGGAGTTCTTAAGAATTTTTTTTCAATTATTTCAACCTCTACTGAACTCATTATCGTATCAAGCCTCTTAATTGTATTATATTTGCTTGTTGCATTTTGCACAACTACTTTTGGGGAGAGGATCTAAATGATGATCTTCTTGCAGAGGTTGATGAAGAACTTTAGCATGTTTATCATGATGAACGAATTCACTATAACGTTAGGTATAGTATTGAGGAAACAAGGAGGGGGGAAGCTATTAGAGATCATATAGCAGCTGATATGTGGGCCACTTATAATACTTGATTACATTTTGGACTAATGTGTTGATTATGACATTTGTATGGTTTATGACTTGTGATATATTTTAAAGTTTTAATTGAACAATATAATTTAGAATTTGTATGGTATATGATTATATCTGTTGGTTATATCTGTTTGTGTTGAATGATATATGACTTTATGATTATATGATTATATCTGTTGGTATTGTATGGTATATGATTATATATGTTGGTGTTGTGTTATATGTCTTAGAAAATGACAAGGAGGAACAGATCTACAGATGGAGGGAGCAACACTGTCCACTGGACAGATGTTATGGATGATGTGTTAGTAAATACCTTTTATGATCAGCATATATTGGGTCGTAGATCTAGTGGAACATTCACCACACAAGCTATTGATTGTATTTTGAATCAATTGAGGAATGTATATCCAAACATGCTCATTGATAAAGAGCGGATTCACTAACGCATCAAAAATTTGAAAAGACAATTCTCCAAATGGTATGATGTCTTCAAACATGGATTGAGTGGTTTTGCCTGGAATTTGGCAACTGAAAGATTTGAAGCGGAAGAGGAGGTGTGGCAACAACTTCTAAAGGTAAATCACCTAATTTATCACATGTTATTTGTATTATTTTATACGATTTAAATGTTAATATATTATCTCATCCTAGGCTTAACCCGAAGCAGCTGAACTGAAAAATAAATGTGTGTGGAATTATAACAAAATATTAGAAATGTTTGAAAGAACAGAGCCAACAAAACAAGTTATGAGACAACATTTTCCAATCAAAGACAAAAGAAGAGGACTGGCAATGAACAACATTTTCTAATCTTGGAGTGTTTGCAAAAGCAATCGAAAAAATTGCAACAATGCACAAGTTCATTTTCCAAGAACCCAGTTGTATGAGAGATTACTCATTTGGGTCTCAAACCACATGTAGAAACAAAAGCTTATCTGCTTCTTATGAGGGATCCAATCTTGGTTGTTGCTTTCATGGAATGTCCTCCTGAACAGTGTAGTTCCTTATTAAGTAGGATACTTCAATAATAAGGTAATTAATTATATTAAATCTCATTTTCAAATATTAAAACTTTTTGATTTGTAGTCTTTAATGTTTTAGTTTCTTTTCATTTTCAAATAATTAAAAACGAGGGTTGCTGTTGCAAAGTAGAAAACTCTAGTATAGACTTAGAAAATTTGTAAAAATTATGTTGTATCCTTAATTTATAATTAAGAAAGTGAATATTTAGTATGAAACTATATTATTTTTATTTACTTTTTAATTTATGTTGGATTTATTGTTAGAGTGATTTACCGGATATTGTATTTTTAAAGTTCTTATATTTATGCGAGTATCTATTTTCTTCTTTTTTTAAAAAAAAATTTGATTGCATATGTATTAAAAAAATGATCAGTAAAATAGGTAAGGTGATTGAATGTACATATTTATTTAATTAATTTTTAAAAAATCAGCAAATTTGAAAATTATTCTCAATAATATTTATTTAGTTTATTTATGTTGCATAAATGATAATAAAAACTATTATGCAATACATAATTTATTAGATTTTTTTCAATTTATAATCATAAATAAAAAATTCTAGTTTTAAATTAATTTTTTATATTAAATATTAAAAACTTAAATAATTTTACAAGTTATATAACTTAATTACAAATTAAATGTGTTTTTATTATATTTTTTACAAGTTAAAGAATTTAAATACAACTTAAATGAGTTTTTGTTGAAAATTAAATTTGTATTCTTCATAGAAAATTTATTTTCTGATATTTTAATAATTAAGTTAAATGAATTTTTGTTAAAAATTAAATTTTTATTATTCATAGAAAATTTATTTTTTGATATTTTTTAAAAAAAATTATTAAAAATTACACTTTAAATAATTTTATAAGTTATATAACTTAATTACAAGTTAAATGAGTTGATTGAATGTACGTAATTATTTAATTATTTAAAAATGAGCAAAACTAAAAATTATTCTTAATAAAATTTATTTATTTAGTTTATTTATTCATAAAAATAATAATATTAAATATTATACAATAGATAATTTGTTAATTTTTTTAATTTACAATCATAAATAAAATATTATAGTATTAAATTATTTTTTTATATTAAACATTAAAAAATTAAATTTTTATTCTTCATATCAAATTTAATTTATAATTTTTTAAGAAAACAATTTATTAAAAATTATATTTTAAATAATTTTATAAGTTAAATAACTTAATTACAAGTTAAATGAATTTTTTTTCTTATACATTTTCATTTAATATTACATACAATAAGATATGAACAAATTAGTAATTTGATAAATATAAAATCATATTATCTTATCAATTTAAACAAAACAATTGTCATTACATACATTAATATATAATCTTCCCAAATATAATATAACTTGGTAATTACTATCCTATGCAATTATCAAATCTTTCCGTACATTAATTACTCATAAAAAATAAAAAAAAATCAACCAAACATAACATAAGAAAAGTGAAAAAGAAGCTAACCATGAAGACACATATCTTAACCTAGTAGCAACGTCCTTCTTGATTTGTAAAATTTTTTTTTCCTAAATCTTCCTCTCAAAGTGTGTGCTTTATAAGTGATTCTATTGCACAGTTTATCTCTTGTATTAAAGTTAAAAACTTCTTCAAGTTTAGTCATTGAATTATCTAAGACTTTTCTTTTCCTTTTATCTAAGATATTTTCTTTGATTATTTTTCTTTGTCGTTTTCTTGATTCTAAGTCTCTATGACTGTGAATTTTGATAAATATCAATATGAATAGAAAATTATATATTAATGTGCTTATGACTGTGGCTATGAGTTTCTTCTTACCATAATTGACATATGACTAAACCTTACGCACAACCAAACTAAGCGAAAATTCATGTCAATTATATTGGGAATGACAAGTGAAAAAATATTGTTTTATGACAAGTAATGAATGTGAGGTTTGATTTTTGTTAGTTATTTATAATTAAGTTAAAATTTTTAATTTTTGAACTATTAAGTTGTTTGATTTTGGCTCAATAAAAGTGATAAAGTGTTGGGGGTTATTTTAAGTTAATACTTGATCGAATACAGTCCCTATTTATAAATAAATAAATAAAATTTTAAATTAATTGGTACCATAATTTAACATAGGAGGTGCATAACCTACTAAGCTCTATGAATAAATATGAACTATGTAATCCATATGAATCTAAAAAAATATTCGCATGTCAAATAGTTTTTAAGTAGGACCTACCTGTGCATTTAAGTACTTCATATGAAAATCTTCTTCAAAAGAATATGATATACAATGATATCTATCTAAGGTAATATAAGGATCTAATATACTTATGAAGTTAAAATTAAATGAAATATAATTAGTTTTGTCAACTAATTGAAAAATAAAAGAATTCCCATAAAGAAATTACAACAAAAATATTTTTATTAATTAATGTTAGTGTCAAGATCAAATAATTAGTTTGATGATGTATAACTCGTTATTGTCTAGCTTATAAAATAATAAATTACATACGTATACATATATTTAGTGAGGAGAACTAGCAGGAGCAATAAATAGAAGAGCAATCTTCCCACCAATAGCTAGGATTTTTTATCTATCTCCCTTGACATGAAGATCATTAAGAATGTCTTGAATAAATGCATCATGACAATTTTTATTCATTCCTACTAATTTCAAATAATAGGCACGACTAATTATTCCAATGTCCAGTAAACCTGACAAGCTTTAATTACCAAAATATGCATTCATCCGTAATGTACATTCATATTTCTCTATCAACTCCTCTTGTGCAAACCCTTGAGAAAGAAATACCAAAACACTTACCATGAACAAAATTTTATAACATGAATCATAGTTATTCCTTGCCATTGTATTTGAAAATATACCTAATACTTTTTTTTTTCTCCTTTTGGTTGCTTTTTATTTTGTGACACATTAAGTTAACAAAGAGAAAAGTTTACTTATAAATAGCAAGAAAATTTGAAACTTATTTAGTATTCATAACTTCAAATTTTCTTTTATTTTAATAGAAATAAATATTTTTTATTTATAATTTCTTAATAATAATAAATAATTATTCTTTATTTAACGTAACCATATAAAAATGGTGCTTCACGAATAAAAATAACTTATATCGTACAAAAACAATAAATGTATATTTCAACTCTCAATATTCTTAAAAGAACTAAAAGTTACTGTACTTAATTGTAATGCAATAACAACTTGATTCTCCAATCAATCGTGATTATTAAGATAATAAGTTAGTGCTTAAAAATGTAGAATTTTCGAACCAATTTATGAATAGAAAAATAAATGTCACACCGTAAAAACGTAGTACTCTATGACGATTAGTGCATATTCTTTTTAAAAAATTGTATACTTAATAAGTTTTCCAATTGAGCCAATTCATCTTCTACATCTAGACTTAAATCAATTGTATGTATTATGTATGTATATAAAGAATATATAATAGTAGAAGATCATCTTCTAGTTCATGAAGTATTACGCATAGAAAATAATAAAAAAATAGTTCATATGCCTCATTCAGAAAAATAAGAGATCTTACAATTATAAAAGATGAAAGTAAATATGATGACAATGATAGAAAGATTGTTCAATTAAACTTTAAAGTTATGAACATATTATACGATAAACTAAATTTGAATAAATTTAATATAGTATTAATATGTGAAACTGTTTAAAAATATGAAAAAAAAATTAGAAGTCACTCATGAAATAAGAAACCAAAAGTGAACATACTAGTTTATTACTATGAATTATTTAGCACGAATGAAAATGAATCAATCTCAAATATTTTAGACAAGATTTATGGTTATCATTAGTGCACTAAATCCCTTGATAAAAGTTTACCCTAAAAGTGAATTAGTGAGAATCTCATATGCCTGCCACCGAAGTATTGGGATGCTACTGTATATTTACTAGCGGTACTTGTATAGTTATTAAATCTTTAGGTATTAGTTGTTACTTGAGAAGCTTATATAAACTGAGTTGACTTATATGAATGTCGCAGAGCAAATGGAGAGTTATGTTTTATCTTATTGAGAGACAATTTCTCCATTGTTTGCTCTAATTATAACTGTCATGAGTATCATTCTCATCTTGTTTTACTGTTTCAGGCCACAATACCTTCAGAGGCCATTTGAGCAGTTCAGTGCCTTGAAAGACATCTAAAATGAATTAAGGGGTCTCAGTCAACGCCCAGGTGGAAGCCCAAGTCAGAGTAGAAGCAGGAGCCAGAACCCAAGAAAATCTGTTGCCCAAAATGTTGGTATCTCTGAACTGGGTGCTGTATGATTTTGAGGGCATTTGTCTGGATCTTTTATTTTTCTGAAACTACATCATTTCATGGCATATAACTAGATGTTTCTTTGTTTTTTCAGCTGGGGCTTTGTAGGATATCTGTTTTGAACTGTATCTATTTATATTTGCTTTAACATTCCAAATTCCTCTTGTGGCATTGATTGGTGATAAAAGCTTCTTTCTACTTGAATCAATTGATGGCTAGACATTGTTCCATGAGAATCTGCAGGTATTATTGGTTTTAATCATTTACTATTTTGGCTTTCTTGTTACTTAAAGATCCTAAGAGAATGTAGTCTTGATTTTTGGTTAACTATTGGTCCATGGTTGGCCCCATGGATTGATTTAGTGATCAATGCCAGATTGATTTAGTGCAGAAACTTTTTTGAGTTGAATATAAATATAATATAGAGAATTTGAATGCAGAAAGAGTGAGACCAAATGGGCTAATCAGTAGAAACATAACATAATATAGAGAACTGAATATAAAAAGAGTCAAACCAAATGGGCAAATCAGTATAAATATAACATAATATAGAGAATTGAATATAAAAAGAATGAGACCAAATGGGCTAATCAGTAGAAAATAGAATTTGAATGTAAAAAGAGTGAGACCAAATGGGGTAATCACTACAGTGATTCTCTCGGAATTGGTGTAATTGGAGGAATGAGAAAAGGAGCCTGAAAGAGAACCTCTTTTCAAAACAAATAATAATTGAAATATGTTTAATTCCTTGCTTCTTTCCACTTTACAACTAAGAGGGCTCCTGTTTGGTCCCTGTATCTCTGTTCTCTCATTATTTTTTGCTTGAAGAGTCTTTTTCCTGTCATCCATATGACATTGTTTTTGGGACCATGCACACATGCACACGCATATATATACATATATGTGTAGATATACACACACACACACATATAGAGGTGTTTAAATTATTTATGTGGTGCTTTCATTCTTGTTCTGATTTTCTATTTGATAACTTAAAAGACAGAATAAATTGCATCATAATCTAAACTTTCACTCTATGCTAATTTTCTATTTAGCGGTGATTTCATTTTGTTCTTAAAAGCGATTTTAACTGAGCATTCCAGATGGCTATAGTTTTATTTTAAATTAAAATAACTGCTAACTTTAAGCTCTTTTAATTGAAGTTATTTAGTATTTAACATAAATAGTTGTACGAAGTAATATTTTCTTTTTCCGAACGCTTTCTCTCATTTTCTTTCACTTTCCTTCTTCCTAAACACAATATAATAATATAAAATCATATACAACAAGTCTCTCTGAGACCCATTCTTGGCCGCCCATTCCCTCTCCATCCAGGCCATCCTCTCCTCCGGCAGCTCTCCTAACATCGTCAATGTCATTCCCCTACAGCACGTACTCATAATCTGGTGCACATTGACACAACAAACTCACCACATGATCGACAAAGGGGTGTTAATGATGTTGGAGAAGGAAGGAGTGGAGGTGTCTGGTGAGGTATTGCGGGTGGGGGAGTTGTGGAGAAGAAAGAAATGGTGAGGTGTCTGGTGTATGCAGAAAAAGAAATGGTAAAGAAGCAGTGGGAGTTGAAGCCAGCCATTCTTGGATGAGCTTGATGCACGTTTTTGTATTTCTAAAATGCACATGATCTATAATATTTTTGTATTTTTTCTTTATAATTATAGAATTTATGTTATTATCTTGTGCTTGGGAAGAAAGAAAGTGAAAGAAAATGTGAGGAAGTATTGGGAGAAATAAAGAGAAAATGATAATTTAATATTATTTAAAAATTTTGTCACATCAGACTCCACACCAAACTATACGTGACATTTGACGTGAAAAATCCAACAACCAAAATAAGATCAAATACTTACATGAGTGATACGTGACATTGTCCTTAACAATGTTTAGTAAGTTTGGAATACTGTGTTAGAGAATTATTGGAAAGTATTACTAATACAAAATAGTCATGCATCATACACTTTTTCCAGAAGTTTATGTGAATTTTATTAGCTGTACTCCATAACAGAGAAGCTTTCATATTAATGGAGTTTCAAAAGAAGACCCACTTAGACAAAACCCATTTTTACATTCAAGAAAAAGAAAATTAGAGATAAATAAGCCTTTTAATGTAGCCATTAAAGCCGCTTTCTTCTTCTCTTCTTACAGCAAAACCGTTCGACTTTTCAAGTCCTGTTCTATGTTTCAAATGCCTTTGGAGGGAAAAAAAATAAAACAAAAAAAAGATCAAATTATTAATTAATTAAGAAACAAAAATGAGTTTATGCTGTTGGAATTCTCTCTCTCAGCATCTCCCTGCTTGATAAAAAATTTATGACAGCAATTATTCTAACACGCGTATGTTTGATGACTAAATGTACGGCGAAAATCTCGATGTGTCCCGCACAAAAATTAATTTTTTTTTATATTACATAAAAAGACAAGCTGCAGGCTGGAAAGAAAACAAATTTGCAGGGACTAATTGCAGCACTATTTCTTGTAGGATAGTACTTGGCTACCAGTGAATGTAGAGATCAAAAAGAAAATGATATTAATAAAGGTTTCTTAATCTTTCTCGTTAGCATTTAACATGTTTAAGATATATTATTATAAGTAAATATATTTATATTGATATGTATGTATACGTTCTTGAATTTAATGAAGTGGGTTATATATCTTTTGTGTAGTAGCTTCTGTAGAGGTGTGGTTGGTTTCTATATTAATATCACAGGAGGAATATATAAAGCTTTTTGCTGCCTCTTCTTTTCTTTTCTTTTATTTTTTTTCCATACATCTTTTTAGATTCTCTCTTGGATTCTTTTGTACTCTGTACTCAGTCTTCTCTCTGGAACCACTTACTGTTTGTGGTTTTAGCTTAGGGCTTTGTGAAGCTTTGGTGCGGTGGAATTTTTTTGTGTTTTCTTTTGTGCCCACTTAAAATCAGGTATTTCTAAGCTTCATTTTCCCAATTAAACCATCTGGGTCTTTTGCTAATGTTCTGGTTTAATGTGTTTTTGGTATTAGGTTTCGTGGTTATAGTGTTCTTGTTCTGTTTTTCTTCTGTTTTTATGACTGGTTGCTTTGAGCATAAAGAGATAGGTTTAGCTAATATGCTCTTTCACATTCTTCGAGCTTGGCTTCGTCCTTTGCGAAATGTATTGGTGGATAAAGATCTGGTTGAGCTGCGGCTAACACGAAAGGCATTATTATATTTTGTATCTTACTAAGTATTTTGATGGGTTAGAATGATCTCACAGGTTTTTAAACATCAACCTGAAATCTCCCACCTTGTTAATTGAAAATACTGTTCAGATATTGCCATTTGCCAATTTGTTGGCTTCTTATATGAATTGGAATCTATGTCTTTACTTTTGGTTTATATCATTACTTAGACTTCTTGAAGTTCCTATACTATGAATGTTGGATTTTCTGGCTAAATGTAGTTGAACTTCCATGCTGTTTATTGGCGGTGAAGCTCAATTTCTCAATATTGCATATTTTGCAGTGAAATAGTAACTTATTTTGTACCAATAGTTGTGCTAAATAGCTTCTTTTCCTTATGTATCCATAGTTTTCAGCTTATGCTCATTTTCTCCATATTCACTTCATTAATCTTAATCTACATTCTCATTTTGCATCCTTGAATCTTCATCTGTTCATCTTATTTAACCTTTGAACCATAATCCTTTATGTGTTAAATTCTTCCGTGAATTTATTGTTATTATCTGCCTTAACCTGCTTCATATGGATGTTTGGAATTTAAATTGGAAATTAAAGAAATTCAAATGTTAGGTAGATTGAGAATCTTCTACGTTGCATTTGAGAATTGAATATGTGCTAAAAAACTTTATAATATTTTCCTCTTCGACTTAAGAGCTAGCAATTGCACTCTTGGGGGCTGTGTGTATTGATGTCAATTGCTGGTGTTCTTGGCATCTTCTAGTTTGCGAGGTTGTGGAAAATCATTTGGGCTTAAGGAAGGAATTGCAGCACTAATCGTTGACTATTGATTCTGCTATTCTAGTTCATAGCATGTTGGTTTGTTTATGGTATGTTGTGATTACTGTCTCATGCCACTTCTAGTTGTCTAGTAAAAATAAATATACTTGAAGCGGATATAGCGTAGGATCAACATATGGTATCTTTTGCCACTTTTACTGCTTTGAAGTGTATTGTTGTGCGGTATGAAGATGTGGTTATTACATTGAGCCAGTACTTGACATCAATCTTCTTCTGAAAATTTCCCTTTTTAGGTTGATTATATTCTAATTCATTACAGCTGGTGGAATAATAAAATTACCATGAAGCAGAATTCACTCTGCTCTCTCTAAGATGTATTCTTTTCGAATGGACATGTGGAGTTATATACTTCATTTACTTTATACTATTATCTTGCAATTTCACTTGGTAATTCTGGCCAAGGTTGGTGTTTGCCTAGAGTTTTACTTTATAGTTCAAGTTTGCAAATTTCTTCTTTTCTAATCTCAAACTCATGCTCTGGCCATCTCTTTGGCTCTTGTCTTAATTTCCTGTAACTTTAGAAGTTTAAATGGTTGCCGTGCAAATTGAAAGTTCTTTTTTTTTTTAACTTTTCTATCAGATGGTGCCTCAAAAATGGACTGGAAGCATGCTCTTGTTCCTGATCGGCATGTTTACAAGTACATTAGGTAGTAATACCTGGATCCTTGTACTCTTCACTGTTAGCTTTAGTGACTTAATTGAATTAGAAGTTAAATTTGCGTTATTTTTTGTAGTTCCTTATTTTAAGAGGATGATCTTCCTAGAGATGTTTAAAATCTAAAAGATCTATTTTTTTACCATCATGGAGCAGTTTAAGATATAGTAACTTTTGGATCTTGTTTTCTAGCATTGCTTTCTGTAATATTTTATATACTTTGAGTATTACTTGCATGCATGGACATACACATGCTTAGTATACCTATCTGGGTTATGTTATATTTATTTTCAGTAATATATAGGGTTTTCCAAATTATTTATTTATTTGCAACTTTGAGTGGAAAAAGCTGTTGAACACAAACTGCTTTTCATAATTATTACCAGTGGAGGAATCTTTTATGTCAATTAAGCTTTTCTGCTTTCTTGAAAATTTAAAGATGGCTAGTTCATTTTGTAACCTTTTTGGATTTATGCTGATTTTGAATAAAAACATAGTGTACAATATACTATATGGGTTATGTATTTATTTCTGCTAATATTTTGGGTTTTCCAAAATTTATTTATTGCAATTTTGAGTGGAAATAACTGTTGAATAAAAACTGCTTTTCATAATTATTAGCAGTGGAGGAATCTTTCTTGTTAATTTTAATCTTTTTGTTTTATTGCTTTGATTTAAAGATGGCAAGTTCACTTTGTTAGATTTTTGAATTTATGCCTGTTGTGAATAAAAACATAGTCTGGGGGATACTAATGCTCTGTTGTATTTTGAATGACTGTTGGGTGCAATCACATGCTTGCTGCTCTGCCCCTGCAAGAATGATGATCATCCCTGCACTGTCCCTCCCTCTGCTCCCTACCCCACCCTTCACTAAGTATTTTTGAAGTGTCTACAAGGTGTATGCTACATAAGTATAAACCAAGCTGCAATCAAAATGCACTGATTTTCTATTTATTTATAATTTTCTCTTGTCAAACCTAGTCCTTTCAAGCATGTGATTCATGACTCACATATTTGTTAGTTTGGCTATTATGAGTAGTTACCAAGTGGTTCTTTTTTGTCTCTTTTTTGGGTTGGGGGAGTTGAGCCACTGAGGTGTTGGGAGAAGATTGCAGAGGTACTGGCTGTCCCTGTGTTTGGATCATGAAAAGAATTAAAGGCATAGAAGCCAATAATGGAAACCCTAACTGAAGTTTCGTCTAGCTCTTTTACCCCTTTACTTTCTTCTCTGACATTCAAATCTGAGGACTCTGATGTGACATTCACCTCTTCTAAGAAATAGCTCAACAAATTCAACCATATTTATCCTAATCAAACACGGATTTTAAATATTAGGGTAATTAAGTTATTGCACTAGCATAGCATAATACTTCTGACAATTTCTCACTAACTTAGATGTGTTATCTTGTAGGTGCATTTGTTGGGATAAACATAGGTACTGATGTTTCCGACATGCCACCAGCATCCGATGTGGTTACCTTAATTAGAGCCAATCAAATTACTCACGTGCGCCTTTATGATGCTGACAGTCACATGCTGAAAGCTCTTTCAGGTAGTGAGATTGAAGTGATGGTTGGTGTCACAAATGAGGAGGTACTGGGGATTGGGGAATCTCCATCTGTAGCAGCAGCCTGGATCAATAAAAATGTCGCAGCTTACTTGCCTTCAACTAATATTACAGCCATTGCGGTTGGCAGCGAGCTTATTACCACAATTCCACATGCTGCACCAGTTTTAGTTACCGCTATGAACTCCCTTCATAAAGCCCTTGTTGCTGCCAACTTGAATTTTCAGGTCAAGATTTCAACCCCTCAGTCCATGGATGTTATCCCTAGACCATTCCCTCCTTCCACTGCCACCTTTAATTCCTCATGGAACTCTACGATCTACCAGCTCCTTCAGTTTTTGAAAAATACAAACTCTTACTACATGTTAAATGCCTATCCATACTATGGTTATACTAATGGGAATGGCATTTTTCCAATTGATTATGCCCTTTTCCGACCACTTAGCTCTGTGAAGCAAATTGTTGACCCGAACACTCTTTTCCACTATAACAGCATGTTTGATGCTATGGTAGATGCTACCTATTATTCTATCGAAGCCCTCAATTTTTCTGGGATACCCATTGTTGTCACTGAGACAGGATGGCCTTGGCTTGGTGGAGCAAATGAACCTGACGCCACTGTTGAAAATGCTGAGGTCTTCAACAATAATTTGATCCGGCGAGTTGTAAATAATTCAGGCCCACCTAGTCAGCCGACTATACCCATTAACACCTACATTTATGAGCTGTTCAATGAAGACAAGAGACCTGGTCCGGTATCAGAGAAGAATTGGGGCATATTTTTTACTAATGAGACTGCTGTTTATACTTTAAGCCTGAGCTCTTCTGCCCGAATCAGTGGAAATTCTTCTACAACATTCTGTGTGGCAAAAGATGATGCAGATTCTGATAAATTGCAAGATGGGCTGAACTGGGCTTGCGGGCAAGGGCAGGCTAATTGTGCAGCCATCCAAGAGGGGAGGCCATGCTTCACTCCTGACACCCTCAAAAATCATGCGTCTTTTGCCTACAATGATTACTATCAAAAAATGCGTAGTGCTGGTGGTACATGTGACTTTGATGGTACAGCTACAACAACCACTATTGATCCTAGTAAGTATTCAAATCAACATCTTCTGTCATGGTTTCTGTGAACAGCTGCAAGCTGGTTATTTCAGCCTATGATGGTTTAAACTGATCCTAGATCTTATCATGAACTCATTTCAAAGAAGATCTTATCATGAACTCATAAACGTTTAGCAATTTTTGCATGATTCTGACATATCACCCTAGTCCTTTTGGAGTCAATTGTCAAAAATTGTATTGCAATAAATTTGAGGGATTGTGCTAATATCTACTCAAGAATATAAACAAGATTGTTAATATCTACTCTAGAATATACACAACAATGTTGATATCTATAACTTCCATGTTATTCAATATATTTTTGCTCATTATATGCTCCTAATGATTTTATGGCATATATCTATTGCAGGTTATGGATCTTGTATATTTACTGGAAGGTGAGAATTTGTCTTCACTTATGATTGATCTGTTATAATAATAAAACAGGAAGAGTCATTTGTTCACATACTTGATTTTTTGGTGGTTTAAATGAAGCAGCTCTAATTCAAGCACAGGTCGAGTTCCAGCACCTGGTGCCTTTGCACCTGTAAGTCCTATAGGAGGAAGTACCAACCGACTTGTCGCCAAACATCATTTTCTAGCATTGCTTACATCTCTTTCTCTAATGTTACTTTCAATGTGGAGGTAACTTTGAGCTTGTGGATGGTAAGCTTTTGAAAACATGCAGAAAGAGCTAGTAGGATCGAAGTCATGGAAACACGGGGGGGGCTTGAGAACAATCAGAAACAAAGCGAGAACATTGGAAGAAGTCACCTCTCCTCTGTTTAACATCTTCCTCTTCTGTTAAAGGGTGTTTTCAGTGTTCATTGTAACTAGAGTCCCAGATCTAGATCTTGATTTTTTAGACAACATTTTCAGGATTTGAGTTTTTGATCTTCAACAATGGAAATGTGATTAAGTTCACCATTGTGTTATTTTGCTCTGTGTTGTCAGGCTAGCAGTGAAAAAAGCCTGCTATTTTAATCTTTTCCCCCCCTCAAATAAGATTCTATAAAAGAAAATATAATATTAGTATAAAACATGAGTTTGTGCTAGGGGAAAAAATTATCAAACAGCTATAGTAAAATTTATTGTATTTTTTAGATTATTGTGCAAATATTATTTTTTATTATAATACCTTTAGTTGGATTATGATTTTATATTTTTCATCACCTTAACTATTTTTTTTGTAAAGTACAGATCATAATATTTATGATCTTTCATGCTCTTTTCTCTTTCTTCGTCATGCCTAAAAACCTTATTTTGATAGCAGTGATAAATCCCAGCCCTTCACTTAAGCCTCTCTTCTTGAAATGGATCCATACCCTTTAACATGCTTTCACTGCCTCACTCTTCATCCAAGATTCTTGAGTTCCCTCTCTCTCTTACCACATTTTCTATTGCGGCAAATTGAATGTTTCTCTCTTTGTATGATCTTCTACAATGCGATTTTACCAACTTGGCATGCATCTTTGTCCTCATCACCGTCAATCATCTTCCGATCTTTTCTCTTGAGCTTTATAAAAGCTTGCCCTTTTTCTTGTCATTTTGAAGAAAACTTGGGAGCAATCCGATATTATTTTTTTCTGAAAATGGTGTCAATGGCACTGATACAAAATATAAAGGTGAGTTTGTTTTGGTTTGGGTTGTAACTAAGATTTGGGTGTAAATTGTCCTTATAAGGGCCAAGGGTTTGTAAGGACTGAAAAAGTAAACAAGTTGGATTGTAAAATAAAATGGGTTATGTCAGTTTGATACAGAAGGATAAAGACTCAGATGAATTTGAAGGGATGTGAATTGGATTTATCTTATGTGAGCTTCGGGAAAGGAAAAAATAAGAATAAATTTGGGATGTAACAATAGAACACACATGCCTATTAAGTGGTAGTAGTAGGCTTACACTTATGACCCTAAATGTTCACCTGTGATATGTGCACTTAATGTGTATTGAAAGGTGATTTTAGAGACTTTGTAGTTGATTGATGCTTTTATTCCTTTTGACTTATTTTCATAAATACCAATTCATATTTAAATCTATCTTGAAATTTTAATTCATTTGTAGTAATCTTGAATACTAATCTTTGGAAGCCTTCTTGCCCTTTTCCCTTCCTGCACGCCCCTAACCTACCTATCTATTTGTTTTCTTCACCAAAATCTATAGGGAGTATGTAAAAAAGGTTGATGTTATCACGATTAGGCACTATTCTGATCTTGCAAATAAGGGGTCATTAACTTTAAACTCCCCAATACCCATTTTGTCTATTTTTTAAATCGCTTTATGAATTTTATTATAATATATATATATATATATATATATGTGTGACGTAACTGTAAATATTAAAAAATAATATTTATAAAATTTATTTAAATTGTCTAACACTTATCTTAAATTTTAATTAAAAATATTTTAACATCATTTAATACTATAATTTTTTAAACATTATCTTTATTATTAGTATTGAAATTTACTTCATCCAAAATTGATTTGACTTTTTTATTCACTAAACTATGAGCTCATCACATTTTCTTTTCCTTAATTTTTAAAAAATAGGTTAAATATGAAGACTTGAAAGGCATAAGTGACTAAAAAATTTTCCAATTAAAAATTTAAACCTATTAATTTTATGTTAGATTCGAATTGGGGCAATCATTTTGTTCAATGAGTTTAATTCTTTTAAATTTTTGAGGTATAATCACATTCTCAAAAAGTTATTGATTATTTAACATTTGCGCCATACTTTTTGAGTTGATTAAAATTTGTTTTAATTCTCATATATTTATGAGTTTTTATCTATAAATACGTTGTGTCGTATCATGTCTAATTTTGAATTTAGATCATTACAAATGATACGAGTAAATATTCATACAAAGGAACAAAGGTAACAATCATTCGATG
The DNA here is from genome assembly GCF_054855325.1 of Carica papaya. Classification (NCBI taxonomy): domain Eukaryota; kingdom Viridiplantae; phylum Streptophyta; class Magnoliopsida; order Brassicales; family Caricaceae; genus Carica; species Carica papaya. The sequence goes on from NC_142317.1 coordinate 15,805,693, forward strand.
TCAATTTGTATAGGGATTTGCTCCTCCACTTTTGAACCATCATCAGCAAGTTCGTCCTCTTTAATCCCCAAGGCTTCCACATTTCGACTAACCCACTCCCTGAGGGGATCTTCATTCAAATCGAGCCTTAGAAGTCCGGCAAATACACCGCCCATGAACGCGACTGGCTCCTGAAGATGAAACTGTGATCTTAAGTAAATATAATAAGAAGGAAAATAACAATAGAATGTGTTAAAATAAGGACAGAACATCGAAAAATATGTAAATAACTTATTTTCAACATTTCTTAAAACATATAATTGAAAGATTTTATCATCTAAAACTTTCTTTCTTTTATCAAATTGGAGAAAAATACATACTTGTTAAAGCAAACTATTCTAGTTCTCAAGGTAGATAATAAGATGTTAGGCTCTATCTGGTATATAAAAATATATAGCTTTCATTTTTCAAGTTCATAAATAAGACAGTTAAAAATGAATGCAATATTCAAGAAATGATAATAAAAATAAGGATCAGATTCGAAAAATGAAAATAAAAATTGTTTCAGTGTTTCCCATAAACACGTTTTATTTATATTTGGTTACTGTAGAAACAGAAAAACATAAATAAATTTTATGAATAAAAATATGCATCAACATAAATCCAAGAAATGAATACTCAGGAAACTTTTTCGTGTACCAATCAAGTCTTAATTTTCTCAACATGCAAATTCAATTTGCCCGTGAAACGCCCATCATCCTATTAATTCATGGCCTCAAATGTTTTCCTTTGTAATTCTCTTCAAAAGGAAGAATAAATATCAAGAAACATAGAACCCAGAATATTCAATCACCAATAGCTCAAGAAGAAAAGAAAAAGGTCATTCTTTTAGTGATTATTTATACTCTTGAGCGCCTTCTCATATTTGACACTGAAACTTTTTGCTATGCCATAAACAGAAAACAAGAACATATGAAGGCACAACTAACATTTAATAACCAAATCAAATACAGGCTCAATTGCTGAATGATTAAAGATGAGAAATTCTTATCCAACTGCCTTATTGATGGATTTCTTGTCTGCAACAAAATGTTGAAAATAAACATGATATGCATGCCAAAACTTAGAGGTAAAATAAAACCCTTGATTTTGATTAAACACTAGGCACTTGAGCCTAGAGGATGGGTTCATCACCTTGGAGAAACTTTTTGAGAGACCAAATCTCAAAATAGGTTGGCTCTCCTCCACTAAGCGGTGACCAACTCATCCCTACAACTCTATGTTATTATAAACAAAACAAAGAAACTCTTGAGGTAGGACAAACCAACACAAGCAACCACATATCTACATGGTTAGTTTCATAAAGAGCAAGGCCAACACTTAGTAAAGCAAAGAGAAAACACTGTACCAGAAAGATAGCAGAAAAGAAGAGACTAGACATGGGAGCGAGCTAAGAGGGGAAGACTTAAGCAGAGGTAACTTTTTAAAAAAATATTAACATTACTATATGCTGGAAAAAGAATAGGTATTTATAAGGATTTGCACAAAAAAAAAAGAATATTATGAACTTCATGGGAGAATGAAAATGGCAAGACTGGCATTCCAACCAAAATAGCGGCCCTCCATTCCAAAGCACTTTCTAAATACTACTCTTATATTTAATTTGTACTATAATTTGTGCATATTATTACTCTTACATTTTTGTACCATTAGGATTCTACAACCTATGCTTTATAAAATTAAAAGTCTAAATCCTAATACTTTGTAAGGGTACAAATAGCACATTCATGTGATTTACATCATTTGTCTTATATTTTTGTATCATTAGG